>NW_007180527.1:0-2777 GCF_000164805.1 Carlito syrichta
CTCTTTCTTTCTCAGATGGTTCATCATGGCCTTTGGGGAGAAATAAAGAACACTCTAGCAAGGGATAGTTCCCTGGGGTTCTGGGTGGAGTCCAAACACTCCCTTCAGGAGTTCATCCTTAGAGGTCAATCCTGGCACAACTGGAGGCTCAGAGCACCTCCAGCATGAATACAGATGAATACAGCCATGTAGTTCAGCTGGAAGTGATCTTGGGGATTTTCTGTTCCAAGTTCTGTGTTTGTCAGTGTTGCTAACTCAAGCCCAGAGCAGTTGAGTGACTTGTTACTGGCCAAGGCTGGAGCCAGGTCTTAAAAAGAAACTAGCTCTCTTGTCTCCCGGTCCAGGAGTACCATTTTTAAAGCAACTCCTGGGCTAGTGGAAAGAGCACTGGCTTTGGAGCCAGATGTTTTTCGAATTTGAATTCAGGCCCAGTCACACATCAATCCTGAGGCGTGGGTAAGCTTCTCAAAGTCTCTGTTTTCTCATCTGTAAAATGGGCACAGTCATTCCTCTTGAGTCACCTGCATTGTGTGGTTATAAGGCTCAAATGAACCAGCTAAGGTGAAAGTACTTTGTAAATTATAAAGTGCTGAGTGAATACTGATCATTGTTATATTGTCAACCGAAGCTCAGATCCCAAAGGGGCCTGACCTTCCAATTGTGGCACTAAATAGAACAGTAGCACAGTGTCCTTAGAGCAGGTAGAAGGCTGAAAGCAGGTCCCAACACGACTCCACTGTCCATCTTTCCCTCTCACCCCTTCCCGTCTTCCACTGGGTCTGAGTAGAGTAAGCTCCAAATCTGTCCACCCTTCACAGTATCTCTGAGACCTTGGCTATGTAAAAGCCAGGAGGCAGATCCAGGACATGTGACTAGTTCTCTTCTGCTGGTGTGAACTTCTCCATTCACAGTCTTTTCTTTGTTTCCCAAGGAGTTAGAACACATCAACTCCTATGTGGTTGCCCATCTCCTATGAAACCAGAGACTTTGACACCTGGAAGAGTTAACAGCCATGCTGTAAGGCCCCAGGATGGGATGGCTAATAGTTAGCAGCTGACCCCAGCCCCTGATTACTGCTTCTGCAAAGCCTGTGACCAGAACTATCCGCTCCCTGGGATGGGCTGCAGAAATTTCAGGGACCTACATGGTCATGGATCCCCTACTAGTACCTAGAGGAGCAGAGGACAGACTTGAGCTCCCTCTGAAGACAGCCTTCCTAATTAGTGACCACCTCTGAGTGTAACCTCCTCATTAACTAAGGCACAGCGTTGATATTCACTGAGCACCTGCTATATGACAAGGGCTTCCCTATGCATGATTACACTGGTCCTCCAGTACCTGCTGAGTTAGAAACAACAGACTCCTGCTTTAAAAATGAGGAAATGAGAGTCCAGAAAGGATGTGAAATTTACTCAAATTCATACAGTTAGTAGCAACATGATAATGGCAACAATGAGTGGTTTCAACTCTGTGTTTTCTCACCAGCACTTACAATAACCCTGAGGTGGCTATTCTCCCAATCTTTTAGATGAGAAGTCCAGGAATGGAAGCAGCTGAGGACCTGCCCACTTCCATAGATAGCAAAGGGTAGACCTGAAGTCAAATCCATGCCCCCCTCATGTGGTCTCCCACTCACATGAACTGGTGCTGGATTTAGACCCATAGTTCCTGGGGCTAAGCCCAGTCTTCATGCCCCCATCCCAGCCATTCGGAATTATCACTGCAGAACCACTGAGGAAGATGTTTCCAAAGGTAGGTTCCCAGGCTTTCTTCTGAAGATCCTGGTTCAGCAGATCTGGGGAGCGCCTGTGTGGCTGTGTTTATGACACACTCCTCGGCTACTTCCAGTATTCTACTAGGCTTGAGAAGTGTGAGGTTCCCTAACTTGAGCCTGTCGCCTCCCTAACTGCCAAGGTTTCCATCTTTCATCCTCAATTTCCATTGTCACCCCAACAGGCACTGCCCTTGCCTCTATTACCCACAACCTCCCTTCTTTGTAAATCCAGGGACCACTTTTAGATGCTCACCCTAACGGCCTCTGAGTGGCCACCCATACCCGTGTCTACTCCTTGTTCATGATGCTCCATAACTCCCCCCTAGCTCCCAAGTTTTCTCCCACACCACCCTGGCTTCTTCTTTCAACTAATTCTCCTCATTGACTTCTCTGCCTCATTCTATCCCTTTAGTCTTGCTGTTCCCAAAACTTTAGATTCAGCCACCATCTCTTGCCGTTTTCCTCGTCTGGGTAGCCTCAACCACCTCATGGCTTCAATCTCTCCTTCTGGGTCAATAGCACACATCGCCCACCCAGAGCTCTTTGAGACCCTCAAGCCTCTTGATCATGCCCACCTGGCTGCCTCACAAGGCACCTCAAAGGCAGCATGTCAGTAATGGGACACACCATCACCACCTGCTCCTTTGGTTCCTCTTCTCTGTGAAGGGTCACTGAAGGCAGAAACCTGGTGGTGTATATTGGGGGGGGCGGTTCTTTCCCAATGTCTATGTCAGGTTATTACCAAGTTCCAAAAATTCCAGCTTCTAACTCTCCCAAGAGCACCCCCAGTCCCCATCCCAGTTCTTGTGTCTTGAGGGCCCTGTTGGACTCCTGTGGTGTCTTCCTTATCAGGCTCTTCTCCACCCAAACCACTCTCCTCCCAGAAGCCATGCCACATGCCTCCTGAAAACCATTAAGTATTTCCCTATTGCTTCAGGGTAAAATCCAAGCCTTTTATCTCCTGCCCAAAGCACTTCCAGAGGGGCCAGACTTTCCTTTCCAG
>NW_007180528.1:0-1504 GCF_000164805.1 Carlito syrichta
TATATATACACAGTCTGTAACTAGAGCCTGAAACAAATGGTAGCTCTCCTATTTGAAGTTGTGACTGATTAGAGGAAAGGACAACTAACTCATCCTGTAGAAGTCAAAGAAGATTTGATGGAAGGCACAAGATCTGAGCTGGTTCTTTAGGATGAATGAAAGATCATGAAGTAAAGGATGGTGGCATGAGGAGGAGTGTCCTGACGGAAACAGTTTATTTGAAGCTTTGAAAGCCTGAAGAAAGATGGCACATTTAGGAAGCGGCAACTGTTTCAGAGGCCTGATGTAAGACTGAGACAGTGATGGGCATGGAAAGGTATGAAAACGCCAGCATTCAGGGAAAAATAAGGATTCTGGGACTTCATTTTCCCATGGGTGTAAAGGGTACCTAGAAAACCCCCAAATCATAAATCATTGGCTTCCCAGGTAAGTGGATGTCAGAACAGCTGTTATTTATCCTGTACAGACATTAAGATGGTACTTTTCAGATGGATGAAGAAGTTGAGTGTCCATTTACAGTTCCTTCCAAATGACTTGCAATAAATCACGATATTTATTATTCAGAGTCTGGTTCAGATAGAGCAGGGATTGTGAGTCGGGGTGGAGGAGGGGTATGGCTTGACTTATTGGGGGATTTAATGAGATAGTATCCATAAAGCACTTTGAACTCCCTGAGGCGATAATGACCCAGCTACCCTTCGGGGATGCTGCAAGATCTGGGGAAGTAATGTTTCTAAGTGGAGATGCCAGACTGTAGAGATGCTAGACAGAACAGAGTTGGGGGACGGAGAAGACTTGCTCCTTAAGTAATTTCCTTCATCAGCCGGAACAATCCATTACAGCAAACTCAAAGAAATACCAGTTTGCCAGTGAGGAGACTTGGGTCCAGATGCTCAGACCTGTGGCATCTTTCACCAGAGAGAAGCCCACTGCTTCCCACCCTGGGCCATCCACCACTCCCACATTGAGCAGACGGCTAAGACCCCAGAGTCTTACTCACAGCCTTCGTCCTGAACCTCTCTCTCTAACCCACCCTGTGTTCCACTTCCCAAACTAGTTCGGATTGCCAGTCATGACAGAGGAAGATGACTGGGATTCAGAATTTCAAATTCCTAACTAGCTGCTTACCAATGCCACAGGTCTGGCGTGGATGCATCCATTAAACACATACACACTTGGTCCACCACCAGGAGGGGAAGGTGCATTAATTGTGTGAAAGGGGGTCATTATTGCTCCTCTCCACCTAAACATTCTTCCTTTTCTCTGAACCATTCCCTCATGCCTACCTGGCATTACACGTAGAGACAGGAAAAGCCCCAGTCTTATGAATGGAGCATTCTGGAAAGAGAAAAACCATTTTTAAAAAATGATCACAAAGAAGAGAAAACTACAAATCTCTTTGCTTCTTCACTCAAAGCTTGCTCCCTTTCACCAGTTTTTTTGGTCCCTGATGACTCTATTTGAATATGATCCATTTGATAATTTTTTCTTCTTACATATTTGT
>NW_007180529.1:0-813 GCF_000164805.1 Carlito syrichta
ACTTGGACACGTGTCCCCAATTCAGGGTATCTCTGAAGGGTCATTTCAGCTTCAGAGGTTACCCAGGACCAACTGAGGTTCTAGTTGAGAAAGCATTGGAGAGCAACTTCTTGCCTTGCCTCATTGATTCTATTTCATTTTCCTACAAGATTTGATCCCAAAAGCAATCTGGAGTAACTTTACAGTTTTGTCTTGGAGTTTACTTTCCAATAAATCTGACTAGTGACATGATATTTAGAGCACATTAGGAAAAAAAAAAAGAAAAAACACCAAGGTTTAACACTTCAGCTTTTTCTTCTTAAAATATCTGGTGCACATTAAAGTAATTGTCTTTTATTGCTTTGTATTCAAAAAGCTTTTTACATAAAAAGTATAAGTTTCTTCTTATTGAACAAGCCAATACAAATAATAAAATAAATTTGTATATAAGCAAATGATAAGGTTTTGCCTTATCTCATTCTGAGTGTTAATTAATATTGACCTTTGTAAAGTAATCGTGTAAGGGTACATTTGAAATGATCAAGTAGCCTCACTAGGTAGACAGATTAACCATCCAGGCTTTGCTCTAAAACTATGGACTTGGATCTCCCTTTCTGCATGTAATCCTCAAATGAAATGGCTCCTTTAATCTGAGGTTACTTACTAAATGTTTATTGAAGCACAATATTATCTATGTTGTTTTATTTTAGTATAGTGTAATGGTTTCTATTGCTATGCAACAAACTGTCACAAACATAGAGGTTTAAAACAAGAAGCATTTTTTAAGATTTTTATTTTACTATTTTTCTCTTTTATATATATAAAATATATATA
>NW_007180530.1:0-964 GCF_000164805.1 Carlito syrichta
CTCAGTATTATAGACTCTAGTTCCATCCAGGTTGCAGCGAAATTCATGATTTTGTTCTTTTTTATGGCTGCGTAGTATTCCATCGTGTATATGTACCACATTTTTTTAATCCAGTCCTCTTTTGATGGGCAGCATGGTTGTTTCCAGGTTCTTGCTATTGTGAACAATGCTGCGATAAACATACGTGTGCAGGTATCTTTTTTATAGAGTGATTTGTGTTCTTCAGGGTATATTCCCAGTAGGGGGATTGCAGGGTCATATGGAAGGTCAATTTTTGGAGCTTTTAGGAATCACCACACTGCTTTCCACAGGGGTTGCACTAGTTTACACTCCCACCAACAATGTAGAAGTGTTCCCTTTTCACCACACCCTCTCCAGCAGCTGTTATTTTTTGAGTTGTTGATAATTGCCATTCTGACTGGAGTTAGGTGGTATCTCAGTGTGGTTTTGATTTGCATCTCCCTGATGATTAGTGAGGTTGAGCATTTCTTCATGTGTTTGTTGGCTGCTCGAATGTCTTCTTGTGTGAAGTGTCTGTTCATGTCTTTTGCCCATTTTATAATGGGGTTGTTTGTTTTCTTCTTTTCAGTACGCTTCAGTTCCTTGTAGATCCAGGATGTTAAGCCTTTGTCAGACCTAGAATTGGCAAATACTTTTTCCCAGTCTGTAGGCTGTCTCCCTGCTCTCTTGATGGTTTCCTTGGCTTTGCAGAAGCTTGTCAGTTTAATAAGGTCCCATTTGTCTATCTTCTCTCTTAAGTCCTGTGGGTTTCGGGTTTTGTACAGGAATTGGATGCCAGTTTCGATTTCCATGAGAGTATTTCCTTCCTTTTGTAAGGTTCTTATGGTTTGAGGTTTTACATTTAGGTCTCTGATCCATTTGGAGTTAACCTTTGTGCATGGGGATAGATAGGGGTCCTGTTTCAATCTTCTGCATGTGGTCAGCCAATTTTCCCAGCACCATT
>NW_007180531.1:0-479 GCF_000164805.1 Carlito syrichta
ATGAGGAGGGGACACGCTCAGCTATGGCCCCCCGCGGGCTCCCTAAACGGCCGTGAAATCGGCCTGTGACTCGGTAGCTGGTGCCAAGGGGGGCCCCGCCCAGGATGGCTCAGAGTCCAGATCGGGCCCAGGAGGAGACGCCAAGGCCGGCTCGTGGCAGCTGCTCCCTGGCGAGTCGTTTCCTGCAAATCGCTCCTCCGGGCTGGAACCCGCCCACGCTGCAGGCTCCTGGTGCCGGTTCTCGCGGGTTTGGAGCCGCCTGGGTTGCTCGAGGGCTGCTCGGTGGCTGGGGGATGCTGGGAACATGGGGCTGCCCCATCGGCTTGTCCTCCAGGCTCCTGGCCTTATTCAACGGGGGCTATTACGAGGAGGACACGTCGCCCAGCGTCCTCTCAGGCAGCCCCTCGAGATCTTGGGTCCAGTGTCCCAGGAGAAATCCAAGCCCCACATCCTCCCGGGACATGGGGATGGGGCCACCG
>NW_007180532.1:0-771 GCF_000164805.1 Carlito syrichta
ATGTTTATTTTTATTCCACTGTGGTCTGAGAAAGTGTTTGGTAGAATTTCGGTCCTTTTAAATTTGCTTGTGCTTGATTTATGGCCGAGTATGTGGTCGATCTTAGAATATGTTCCATGTGGTGATGAGTAGAATGTGTATTCTGTGGTCTTTGGATGGAGTGTTCTGTAGGTATCAATTAAGTCCATTTGGTCCAAAGTCACATTGAGGTTCCGGATCTCCTTGCTGATTTTTTGTCCTGATGATCTGTCTAGGGTTGTGAGTGGTGTATTAAAGTCCCCAGTTATGATAGTGTTAGAGTCAATATCTTTCTTTAGTTTTCCAAGAAGTTGCTTTATGAAAGTTGGCGCACCTATGTTGGGTGCATATATGTTTAGGATAGATATTTCTTGTTGATGGATTGAGCCTTTTATTATTATGTAGTGGCCTTCTGTATCTTTTTTGATTTTTAATAGCTTGAAGGGAATTTTGTCTGAAATTAAGATCGCTACTCCTCCTTTCTTTTGTATTCCGTTTGCCTGAAAGTTTGTTTCCCATCCTCTTACTTTGAGTCTGTGGGTGTCCTTTCTAGTGAGGTGAGTCTCTTGAAGGCAATAGATTGTTGCTTGATGATATTTTATCCATTTTGCCATTCTATATCTTTTCAGTGGTGCATTTAGTCCATTCACATTTAGGCTAATAATTGAAATGCAAGAGTTGATCCCTGTCATAAGGTTCTTACAGAGTTGTTCCTGTTTTTTTGTTGTCTTTCTTTGGGTTTTGGAGTTGGTT
>NW_007180533.1:0-871 GCF_000164805.1 Carlito syrichta
TTCAAGTTGGTACCCTGTTGTTTTTCTAGTGTTTTAGCTAGGAAAAAAAACACAAAAGTTCTTGTTAATAGGCTACACATAGGACATTTTGATTATTTCTGTTTGTAGTAGTTTGATGTGAAATCCTTTGGAGTGAACAGACCACACGGATGCAAAATGATCTGTGCCTACTTATTTGTAATTATGAACAGGCAAAGTTGTTAAAAAAAAAAAAACAACTTATGAATTACTAAATTGTAGTCTTAGTTGTAAGGTGTCGACAAGTAGGTGAGAGTGATCAGTTCCCATCCTCACTGTGCTCATAGAGTACCCAGTATTTTACCTGTCCAGCAGGAGAAGTACTAGGCTTAGTAAAAGTGACTTAACCTTATTATGGAAGGCAGGGTGTTTAGTGTTGGGAGCCAGACTTGGAGGCCCGCCTGATGACAAAGTCCAGGTGCGCTGAGGACCCCCGGCCGCAAAGCGAGTCCGGGCAGCTGAGGTCCTTCTGTCTTCCGTCTTTGCTGTTGATACAGCTGAAGAAATTCTGTGCAGTCGTGGAAGAAGAAGATGGCATGTTTATGCGAAGAATCACAGCTAACCTGGAAATGTCATGGTTCATTTTTCCATTTCCCACTATGCTGTTTGACCTTTTCTAACATATGCAAGGGTTAAACTCTGAAGCACATCAAGAATGCTTTCCTTCACTTGGTTATAAGTTACTAGATATTGCTTAAGTAATAAATGATATAAGTATATCCACTCCTTATTTGATTTAGGATTATGCAGTTTAGTGTTTAGATATAAGGTTTTTTAGAAGCACAAGTTTATAGTAGTTTATTATGAATTCATTATAAGTTTTAACACTTGTATAGGAGTTATGTAGGTGAAT
>NW_007180534.1:0-1605 GCF_000164805.1 Carlito syrichta
TCTCTCTCTCTCTCTCTCTCTCTCTCTCTCTCTCTCTCTCTCTCTCTCTCTCCTTGCATATAGCAATGAGAAAGCAGGGTCTTAGGATATGGGTTCAAAACTAAGTCAATCATAAGAGAACTGCATCCTAATAGGTCAAAAGAGATGGAATTCCCGTAGCTTCTGATCTCTCTCTCTCTCTCTCTCTCTCTCTCTCTCTCTCTGGCCACAAACTCCACAGCCTCTGTTTATCTCTCTGGTCTTTCTTGGTTTCTGCTGGCAAAGGTCTGTGGTTTAAGGCTATTTCTGATTTCATAAAGCTGGAACCTACCTTGAACTGCTGGTTCTACAGTAACCTGATCTCAGAGGTACCTGGCTATGCTCAAATAGATGCTAACTTCAAAATCATTCCATTTATTCTTTCTCAGCTTAAATCCCCTGCTCCCTCCTCATAATTAATTTAGAAGCCATATCTCAGAAATATATACCAGCAAAAAGTGCCAAGTCAGCAAAAAGGTGAGGCCAAAAGCATGAAAAGAATTGTCAAACCCCCGATCTGACACTCATGGTCCATGAGCCAAAGTTTCAAGAATTATTGTCTTTGTACTCAGCTCAGGAAGAGAGTGAAAAATACCTCTGAAAAAATATTATAGTATCTTCCTGAGTCCCAGACCAACTGTTCCTTTTCTCTCTCTCTCTCTTGCACCCTTTTTAACACAATTCATAGTGTCTGGGTAGCTACAAGCCCAGGATTGCATCCAGGATGCTAAATGAGATGTAAGAAATCATTTAGAGAGGGACCATTACCTTCTTTGCTCTATAAAGAAATCCCCTGTTTGCTACTAGTCTCCTGATGATGTTATTATCCAGCCCTAGGGCTCTTTCCTCATTATTTTCTGCAATTCTACCTATTAAGGCTCCATTTAAATGTATTATGGATTCTACTTTGATGCGTGACCTTACAGCTTTGTGAGTCTGAATTTCATTAGCCTCATTTCTGCCCATTTCCCTAAACTGTTTAAATCTTCAGTAATCTGGTCCATTCCTGGAATGTAGCAACTGATACTCCTTCATCACAGAATCATCTGTAAACTTAGCTTCTCACCTGGGGACACAATGAACTCAATTCTCCCTTTGTTTTAAAGATACCCAGTGTGTAGTTAGATCGGCACTCTGAGGGCAAGAGTCCTGCTTTTCTAGAGTGATGTGGGTATCTGGAGGTGGTTCTGGCCCCTCTGAGCTGCTCTCCCTCATTCTCTACTCTGCACCTTGGAGTTGTAAAGAGGGGAGATTGGTTTTCATGTTCATAGGCAGAATTTCCTCCTAATTCCAGTCTTCCTGCCTTGCTGTAACCCTCTGCTCTTGCTCAAGTTTCATTTCTGCTTCCATTTCTAGGGAGGGAAGAGGCTTTCATTGAGAACTGACATGGGCAGCGGATGTGGGGACTCCCTTTTTCCTGAGCGTCTGGCCCACCCTTGCTATGTAACTCTGTTTCCCTTGAGTCCTGCCTGTGCTCAGAACAGACTGCTGGATTTCATAATTCATGTGTCTCTCAGTGCTGATTTAGACTTAGCAAGGTTGCCGGTATAGGCCTAAAGCTGTAGACTGATGCCTTTGCCCCGTTCA
>NW_007180535.1:0-1159 GCF_000164805.1 Carlito syrichta
ACTCCTACACAGGTGTGCACACACACATGCACAAATCTACCTTCTTCCTTCCTTCACATGCACACATATTATTCATGGGTTAAAGTCGGATGGAGGAGGATGAGAGCTTCAAAGTGAGCCAAATTGAAATTTAAGCATATCTGTACACTCGAGATAAAATTAAGTTTATTTTAAGATAATTTCTTTATTTAATTTAAAGATAAATATAAAACAAATTTTGACCAAAATGTTTTGAGAACATTGGATAAAGAGTTTAGCATTGTATCCTTTTTCACATACTGGTCACTGGGCTACATAGAGTCAAAAAGGGAGGGTGTGCATGTCACCATCTAAGGAGTCTTTCCATGAAGAAAAAACTTTGAGGGGATAAAGAGAAAAGAAAAAAATCTCCATTATCTGCAGATCATAGGACTGCTTCAGTACACTATTTTATGATATCCCTCTAAGGCATCAGTTCTCAACTCTAAAACTGGACATCACCTTTATATGACAAAAATTTTGGAAAATATTATTTTAAGTCCTTAAATAAAATTAACCTTGCAAATTGACGTGATTTCTTAATTGTAATATTTAAAAGTGAAATAAATATGTTTAAATACTTTAATATGTAGCTAGAGCTTAGATATATCATAATGAATATTTCATAATGAAATATTGAGATGCTCAGACTTGCATTATCGGATCACCAGAAATGTAGCCGTTTATAGTCACATGTAATGCAGGTGAAAGTTTTAGTTTCAGATAATTATAACTAGGCTTTTTACTTATAAAAATGCCCATAGGTACATTTGAAATTCATGAAGGATGCAAGAAAACTGCTCATTGTCATGTTAATTTCATGCATTATAGGATATATAACATTTCTTACACTTGCCTACTATACACAAATTATATCTTCTAATCATTAGAGTATTAAAAATGTCTCCACAAAAGTCCACAACAATATGCCACTCTCTGAGATATACTCCTTTAGAGTTTGCATCTTGATTGTTTTCCAACACCAACAAAAAATTCTTCAGTTTTACAGACACTGAGTGTCTAGCAATTTAGTTCAATTCTAACACTAACTGAAGTTGGCATTAGATTTTCCAGATCTAAAAATTCAGTCCCAAAAGACTGTCTCCTCTTCAGATGCCAAAAGCAAGTCATGGGCCACCTG
>NW_007180536.1:0-797 GCF_000164805.1 Carlito syrichta
AAAGAAGACATCGAGAAGCCAACAAACACATGAAGAAATGCTCAACCTCACTAATCATCAGGGAGGATGCAAATCAAAACCACACTGAGATACACCTAACTCAGTCAGAATGGCAATTATCAACAACTCAATAAATAACAGCTGCTGGAGAGGGTGTGGTGAAAAGGGAACACTTCTACACTGCTGGTGGGAGTGTAAACTAGTGCAACCTCTATGGAAAGCAGTGTGGCGATTCCTAAAAGTTCTAAAAATTGACCTTCCATATGACCCTGCAATCCTCCTACTGGGAATATACCCTGAAGAACACAAATCACTCTATAAAAAAGATACCTGCACACGTATGTTTATCGCAGCATTGTTCACAATAGCAAGAACCTGGAAACAACCATGCTGCCCATCAAAAGAGGACTGGATTAAAAAAATGTGGTGCATATACACGATGGAATACTACGCAGCCATAAAAAAGAACAAAATCATGAATTTTGCAGCAACCTGGATGGAACTAGAGTCTATAATACTGAGTGACCTCACACAGAAACAAAGATCAGAATATCACATGTTCTCACTCATATAATGGACCTTGAACATCCAATGTAATACTATAACAAAATGACTGACGGTACTGGGAAACTATGGGGGGGAGGGGTAGGGGATTAACAGTAGCAAATATCTGTCTGGGGCTGGGAAAACACCTCTTATCAACAGGGTGTCTGAATGAAACGTAATTGTACACCTAACCCTTAACTGTACCCCACAAAACTATAATAAAAATACTGATTAATTAAAAAAAAAAAAAT
>NW_007180537.1:0-1736 GCF_000164805.1 Carlito syrichta
AGGATGCCCTCATATTCCTTTGGTTCTGGGTTTTCAGGGCATCTTCTTGGCAAAAGTTTGTTTAGACCATACTATTGTATTTTTCCACCCTGAAATACGGTATAATATGGTATATGGTGCATCCATCTCCCTGGAAAAAAACAATCTGGTACATCAAAGTATAGGTACATATATATAATGAACGAATGCCAGAGGCTAGGGATTAAAGATTTTTGGTGACCATGATCTACAAATGCACTCGTTATGTGCTACAATGTACTCAATGGAATTCATAAGCCATCAGTATTTTTCAACCATCCCACATATCCAGCTTAATCGTTTAGAGATAAAATATCAGGTGTATGTGATAAAAGGTCAGAGCACTGTTCCAATGCTCAGCTCACTATTACAGAATGGAGGTTCTGCAGATGCAGCATCTGAAAAGAACATGATCTACTACCACTGATAAGCACCATGCTCATAAAGCAGAAAGTGTCACTGTGAGAGCAGCAAGCCACTACCCTTAATGCCATCTCCAAATAAGTAACTCCAAAATTTTGCCTAGTGTGAGAGGCTGGCCTAACAGGAAACATCAAAGGTCTCCTTAAAGAATATGAATTTATCTGTCATAGAATGTGGGAAACGTCAACTCTAATACATTCTCAGAAACAATGCATAATTTGATGGTTAGTAAATAAAATGAGGTTGTAGCTCTCTGAGAGCAAGAAGAAAAAACATAAAACAGCTTGTTTGCCAAAGAAAACCAGGGAAAGAGATAAATGATAACAGCCCTCTTGGTATCAAAACAAACCTCAAAACTTTTCTCAACAGCATCCAAATTATTTGGATCAATGCACCTACAACACCATTGCATATGTAGTATGTTCACGCATTGCTCTACTCATAGAGGTTTCCAATCATATTTTGTAATACATGATTGCTGTTCTCTCAAGTAAAGTATCATACACAGACAGCATGCCTGCGAATGGGAACATAGCCTAAATACCCAACACACACTTTTGAAACCACCTCTCACATGTTTTCAGTCTGTGAGTGACCACTGGCATTTGTTCAAAAGGTCCCTGAATCATCGACCCTGTTTTTTCCTCATTCATTCCTTCTTGACCGTTGTCTACTCATGGTTTGGAGTTTTCACATGGCAGTTTTCAGAACCAAGAATCATTCTGTTATGCTTCCTTGAGAGAAATATTCCTGCAAGCCTTATTTTGTTTCTTTTTCCCTAGTTATATTCAAAGCATTAACAAGTGGATTACATTCCCCAGATCAAATAGCTAATCAGATATCGTACTGTATCTCATGAATCTGTGCTTACCATCGAAAGATCTGATTCTCTCTTTCTGCCTGAGTTACTTACCTCAACTGCTGACTAAAAAATAAGCAAAGACATCACATATTATCCTGGAATGAGAGAATAATCAGTGGGTGGTGAATTTTAAAAATCTCATTTTACATACAAGGAGTGATCTACAAGATAGAAAACATGCTAGTAACCTAGAGATTCCTAAAGATTGTGTTTATATTCCTTCCAATTCATGAAGTTTGTTTTTGTTTTTGTTTTTGTTTTAGCAGGGCTCTTTTTAGCATGTGTTTACATTTTCCAATTTGAGACACATGCTACAAGGTAAATATGTTTTCCTGGGTAACTAAGTTTAGCATACCAAAATATGTGAATACCAGAGACTGAGAACTGAGAAGTTAGGGGGACTGTGGCTTACAAAAAGAAGTTCTCTGTTTCC
>NW_007180538.1:0-1778 GCF_000164805.1 Carlito syrichta
TTATGGGAAGAGGAGAAGACACACAGAAATAGCAAGAAAAGACCATTTGAGGATGGAAGCAGAAACTGGAGTGATGGAAGTACTAGCAAAGCAAAGACCGGTGGCAACCACCAGAAGAAACTAGGCGAGAGGTATGGAACAGATTTTTTTTCTGAGTCTCCATAACAAGTCAACTTCACTGACACTGTTTTCAGGTGCCTGGCTTCCCGAATTGTGAAAGAAAATACTTATGTTGCTTAAAGCCACCTGGTTTGTGGTAACTTTTTACAGCACCCTGAACAACTAATATACTACACAAGCCTTGGCTAGCCCCATCACCTAATCACGGTACAGTCCACAACCAGAGAGAGGCTTTCTTGCTCTCTCAAGCCATTTCAGACCTGTCTGGCAGTCTGCTGTGCTATCCCTAGGAAGTATCTGAAGGTATTTTTAAAATACCTTCTGGGTGCATGTATGACTTCATCAAACTTGACATTGGTTTCCTGTCTTTTAAATCAGGATCTGCCATAGCATGGATGCTTAAGTTTTAAGAAAGCAGGAAGAATTTGGAGATATCAGTATTTTTCATCTGTAAATGGGCAGATTGGGCCATAAGTAGGGTCATCACATATAAGAATGGGATGTCAGTACTCTTCACTCCAAGTTTCATGGTCGATATCCCCATTAGATTTTGTACTCTTTCCAACTAAAACTGAATTAATCCTTATTTTCTTTGTCAACAGAGAACTCTGGGAAACGATTCTCAGTTGCTTTTCCATCCCTAGAAGACTACGGAGTGTTGAGTTCCACTCAACTAGCAGTTTTCTACTCAACTTCTGGCTATTGTTTCCTCTTGATTTAATAGTTTTTACCCCCAAATCCTGTAGCTAATTTTTTCCCCTCTCCCTACTGCCTCTTCTTTAGTGTTGATAACTTGGTATCCACCTTACCCCCAATCAATATTTTTTTTTCTTCCAAGTTGCTGAGCAGAAGTGCACATTTTTCAGGATAGGAAAATTCAGCATTCTACGATAGCTCAGTAATGTTTTATTTAACTTGGCTTCTCCCACACGTTTTCTCAGTGTTGTAGGGCGAATGACTGGAAAATACATAGGAAGTGTCAAGACGTGTTTATTCAGTTCTTCAGACAGTGTACTTTGTTGGTGGTTATTATGTGTTGCAGGTGGTTTACATTTTATGCACAAACGCGCTGTCATACGTGTGTCAGCCAACAAATAAAAAAGTCCATTACATACGTAGCATCCTCAGATGTCAAAAACGGAAGTTTCAAGGAAAACGTATGTGAAAGCGAAGAAGCAAGCCAAGCTGAGAGCTGAGCTGATTCTGCTCAGCAATGTGGTCTCTGGGGCTGAGTCGCGGGTCTAGCCTTCTGACCCTCATATCCACCTCTGCTTTAGGCGATAACAAGAGTCTCTCTGTGCAACCTCCTCTATGTTTTTCATCCCGTTTTATGTGCTGGGAAAAAATATTCGAAATTGACTATTCATAGGGGACTAGAATAAATAAATAATTAGAACTTGGAGTAGTGGACCACAACAAAACCCCAAAGCTATCAAGAACAACAAAACAGAGCAAGGAGTCTGGAGTTCTCTGCTTTTCCCCAGCTCAGCAGCCTCGGCCAGTCACTGAGCCTCTCTGGGCCTTAAGTGGCTCTTCTGTGACCGGAAGGAGGTAGACAAAAAGCACTCTAACACCCTTCCCAGCTCTCTGATTTCTCTATTCAATTCGTTTCACTGAGAATTAGTATGTATAAAAACAAACCTTCCATTCCAAACTGA
>NW_007180539.1:0-11957 GCF_000164805.1 Carlito syrichta
TGTGTGTGTGTGTGTGTGTTGTATTGTGTTAAAGAGAGAAAGAGAAGCCAGACAAAGAGAAAGGGAGAAGAGAGCAAGAGCGAGAGAGAGGTATAGATAACTAGTCACTGCTTAACTTATTGTAAGAGATTTGTCTTACGTGGACTGAAAGAACGGAATTGAAGCAAATAGTTAGAAGCCATAGGGGAAAGATTTGGTCTTTGTAAATGAATGTATTTTTTAAAAATTTAAGCTTTTTGAAACTAGAATAAACTATTGTGTTGAATTTTAAATTCCAGTAGCTTTTCAAATAAAGTAGCATAAAAAACCTGTATGCTTAACAAGGAGGATTGGACTAGATCTTTTAGATCCCTTCTGACACCATGATTATATGATAAGCATGGACTTAAAATACTTACCATTGGTCCTCAATGATTCATTAAGATGGCACTACTTCTAAAGGTCATGTTTGGCTTTTAATTTCTCAATGGATAGGACTCATATGAACAGAGAGAAATTAAAACATATCTCCTTTATTTCTTATGAATATTACAAAACAGTGTTTCTCTTTAATGAAAGTTCTTACTACATACTAACTCATAATCACAGCAGTCAACTTATATTTTTTCCTATGTACATCTATATTTTTTCCCTTCACTTTGTTGCTGGAAGTTTTTACTATTTGACAAAATACCAGACTTTGCTTTCTCAAGGTGTTCTAAATACTTAGAACCAGGAAATAAGAGAGTATCACGAAACCTCTCTTCTGTTCTTTTTAAAGAGTTCAACCAAATTTCTAAACCGGAGAAGTTATACTTTGGTTGTTTCTGTTAACTATTTTAAGGACACCTTGTATTAAATGAAGCAAATAATTTATTTGTATATTAGTATTAAATATTTGAATTCTTACCAATGAGTGATCGCATATGAAGCTGGGCTTTGAATTTCAAGTAATAATGAGACTTCACATTATTTTCTTTCATTGCAGCTATTATACAAGTTTGTTAATTTTCTTGCTCTTTGCTCTGGATAGTCAACCGCTATGTCCCAGAAAATTCCTTTTGGGCCTGAGATTCCTGGATTTGGCTGGGTGGTGCCACTCTCCAGCTGTGGTTTTTTCTTTGGAACTCACCTCTAGGGGATGGCATGGGTGTTATGGGATTGGGCTTTCTACTCTACGTAAGACTTTCAGAAGCTTATCCCATAGAGTTAGCATAACATGAGCAGCAATTAATCACCAGACTCTCATTCTCAGTGTTGTTACATAACTAAAAGAAAAACAAAGAAAAAAGTCATTTTAAATAATTTTCTAAACATCAAGGTATATATCTGAACATAATAGTGACAAAAGATTTTGGTCTGCTAAGGAAACTGACATGATAGCTAACACTTTAGATTATGAGGTTAACATTAAGTTACATATATATAGCTGGACATGGTGGCATGTGCCTGCAGTTCCAGCTACTTGGAAGGCTGAGGTGGAAGGATCACCTGAGGCCAGCAGATCAAGGTTGCGGTGGCTGTGAGCATGCCATTGCATTCCAGCCTGGGTGACAGAGTGAGACTCCAGCTCAAAAAAAAAAAGTTACACATTTTTCTTACAGCAAGCACCATCTTGATCTGCTAAGATAAGCCAGTGTGAAACTAGAAAAGCCTTACTAGCTCTCCTTTAGAGCTTAAAGTATCACAGTATTACATTTAGGAGTAGAAAGAAATCTCATCTTCCCCCTGTGTATAATAGTTAAGAAAATTATTTGCTAAAATGACTTGAGTTTTATCTTCTAGGGTCTACTTTTTAAACTTTCCATCTCCTGTAGTTACCAACTCTTCAAGTATTAGGCCTCTAGAAATAAGTATTGTGAAATGAAACAACTTTTGGAAAGAACGCTCCATAGAACTTGTCTTCCAAAGCAAAGTATTATTTAGAGGCACAAAGTTAGAAGTTACCTAAGTGTGTTGTAAGATCATTTGAAAAGTAACTCAGAGCCAGCCTTGTGAATGGAAATGCAGTTTCTGAGTCACGTTCTGCTTAAAAAGGTTGTAATAAATGACTTAAAAATAATAAAAATCGTTGATATGTTTGGGAACCCCATTCAGACAGGGACTGTGACTATCTCCTTGCTAGAGCCCAAGGAAAACAAGATGAAATAGTTTGGTTTGAAATAACTACACTGAAGACAGTAGAAGACAAACTGAAATCACAATTGTATGAATAATTTCTTCTCCTTTTCCTGCTGCCAGTAAACAACTGACATTGGAGATTGAATCCTGAAAGCACCAAAACCGTCACTGAACATTGCATGCAACCCATGTCCAGAATTTTTTTCCTTTTTACTTATAGGAAAATTTACAATTATCCAGTAATATATTTTAATACCTAGATGATCAATGTCTTATAATTTGTATCTAGTTGATTTTTTTCTCATAAGGTTCTGAATACAAAGGAATGATAAGGACAGAAGCAAATAAAAGAAGTCAATATGCAATATTTAACTTGTAAAAATTCATTTTTATTGAACAGTCCTTCCATTTGGCCAATTTTATGCTATTGTTATACAAGGAAATACATATAGTATATTTCGCAAAGCAAAATATATCTGCACTTTGATACAATGAAACGCAGTTTGCTTTTTATGAGGTAGTAACGGACACAAAGCCTTATTTTATCCTTTAGATTGGCATCTACAAACTTCAACTTGCCCTGGTTGTGATACAAGGAGAAAAAAGGAAGGAAGGGAGGGAAGGAGGGAGGGAGAGAGTGAGAGAGGGAGGGAGGAAGAAAAGAAGGAAGGGAAGAAGGAAAGAAGGGAGGGAGAGAGGGAGAAATAAAAAGAGAGAGGGAAGTAAGGAAAAGAAAGGAGAGGGAGAGACCGGAAGGGAAGATAAGGGGTGAGAAGAAAAAGTAAAGAAACATTGAACACGTCCATTTGCAGCGTTATAGAAGTTGTAAATAAAAGTTAACATTTCCTATCTTTGATTTTGTGGTATTAAGTGCACATAAGGCAATAGAAAGGTGTTATGTTTCAACTCATAAAGATCTTCTGTACAGTTACATTAATTGGAAACATTAGCAACAGGTGTTTTCTTACTACATATTTACCTTGCAGCATGAAAACTGCCAGTCTAAATATTCACATATTTTTCTCCTGTGGTTGATTATTACAAGCATGTAATATTTAACACCAGTCAGATTGACCTTATTTGGTTATATTTCTTACTATTTAATGAATCGTTATGCAAAACAAGGTTCATGAACATATGCTTTTCCTATTTCTTCTTTTATATGTATTTAAACACTTAGTCTGGAATGTTAAACCTCATACGGAAGAAATAACATATTAGTATTGAAGGTATTTGCAAACATATATGCTATGAATTATGTGCTAACATGATAATTGTTTCCACACACACATACATACAACCCACAAAAAGAATTATTAAAATAATTTAAGGAAAATTTACTGTAAATACATGAACTCATTTGTTTAAAGTTAACTTCTTTTTATCCTAGTTGGCAAATATAATCCCCCCAAAAATTAAATTTGTAAGTTTCTTTGAATGTTTTATTCATCCTAATAATGTCTTTTTTCTATTTTCTTTTTTAAAAAGATTTGTCTACACAGTTATGGCATTAGGATATTTATAATAAGGGCAAAAAGTGAAATAAAGTAAAAAGTCACTGAATCACTAACTAATCAAAATTTAAGGTAGTTGTCCCAGGCCCTGAAAGTTAAAAACTTCAGGTTCTGAAGACTACCAGAAAAAAGAAATTCTAGAGAGGGGTCTATTTTATGGAAATGTGGAGGCCTGTAACTTATCCCCTCTCTCACATACCTTTTCCACTCACCTTTCCCTTATGTTTCTAGAAAAACAAGAAAAGGCCTTTGGGGTCACCAATAAGATCAGTTTTTTAAAAAGAAAATTAGAGTCTGTTAACCAGTAACATATGAAGGTACCCAGCACAAGCATTCCTTAATGGAATTTGAGCCAAGGACCCTCTGGGTCCAAAATATCAGTTTTACCAAAATACATACTGTCCTTCTAAAGATACAGGTAATAACACTCCATTAAGATTTGTAATATTCAAGAAACAAATCAGAAGCAGGTTTCTACATATAAAATTATTTAATTACTCAAGAGAAACTCGACGCAGCCATTTTAAAGACACAACAAATACCACGTGTGAAGTTCTCACTTAGTTTCTGAGAGTTTTGTATAAGAGTGCATTTTACTTTGTGATTTTTCTTCTCCTTTTCACTGTGACTAAGATGAGGTTATGGAGGGGAAAACATGACCAAGAGAAAACCTACTCTTTCCTATTGATAATGGTGACATCAAAGTAGGCTTATGTGGTAACATTATGAAAAATACAATTTTGACCTAACTTGATAAAACATGTTCCGTCTTTAGTTCTCACAACATATTTATTTATACCATTTGAAAGTTAATGTTGTGGCCGAGTTGCTAGCATGGTTGACTTTTAGGACTTTATTTTTCTTCCCAGTCTACCATGGGTTTAGAGATTGAAGAGGCAATTCTCAAAATTATAGTTCTTCATCTTAATTCTTTCTTGTCATCTTGTTGTATTCATTGAAAATTGTCCTCCTCCCCTCATTTACTCTTAGATCTTTAAGACAAAAGAGGCATATAAACCAAAAGAAAGGGAGAGATACAGACAGGAAATCTAAAGTGTTCTGAGAAAAATAGAATACATGAGGAATGCAGTACTGGGATGTTTTCGATACTATAAAAAGCCCAGATGTGATCAGCCAGTTGCTCAGAGCTGCCTGGGAGCCTTTCAAAGTCCCAGATCCTTTCTAACTTGCTCATTCCCAGTCTTTAGCTTGTGACTTTCATGCTCATGCTCACAACAGACTGTTCCACCTCTAGGCATCATGGTTGCAATCCAGGCAGGAAGGAGATATGGTAATGGTGATTAAGTTGTGTCTGTTGATTCTCTTTGACCGGAAAGAAAATAATAGTTTTCCAGAAGCTCTACTCAACGGAGCTCTACCCATTCCATGACATCTCATTAGCTAGAAATGAGTTCCATTATTATCCCTAGATTGCAGGGTTTCTAGAAAGGTATTTCTAACAGAATAGAGTCAAGGTTCTGTAAATAACGAAGAAGAAAGAATGGGTAGTGAGTAGGCAAAAAGAAATGTCCACTTCAAGGAATGAGACTGCATCTTATTGACCTTTGCACTTTCATCCAGCACAGTTTTGGGAAAAGGTAAGTTAGAGGAAGAAAACGATAGCCGAGTGAGTGAATGGATTAATCAACGAATTGGCTGTTCTTGAGAACAGGGATATTGTTACTGTTCATAACTCTCGTGTTACCTAGCAATGCGTTTGGATCAAAACGGGCTCTGGGAGTTGGTTTTAGGAACTGAATTTTAGAAAAGTGAGTGCTCATGTAAATACAGCATACCAACAGTCCTGTAGTCATTTAAATTTGAAGTTCAAGGTCAAAGTGGGTGCTTGAAGACAATTAAAGAAACTAAAAGGGAATTGGATTAGGAGTTCCTAACAAAAATGTTTATGTCATAAAAGCACATATGCATACAATTAAATGTAGAAAAAATCTACTTATAAGTTGTTTGAGGGTGATTTTATGCGATAGACATGTAATTTGATGCCTCTACTTAAGCAAATCTAGAAATAATATAAAAAGCTAAATTTACTTTAATTTTACTATTTATTTTTGAACATTGTTTCTTTCTAAGTCACTGTGTGCTTTCAATAATAGCTCTTTATTAAATTCCTGGACACTTTTATTTCTTATGCCATATATTGCCTTAAATAAGAATCTGATGTATTTTCTTTCTTCAAATGTATTTCAACAGTTGTTTATGTAAATGCCTTAGATGATCAATAAGAAAGATTAGTATTATTTAATAAAGCATAGTGCAAAGCCCATTATGTATTAATAAATATTGATTCTTGATGTTTTAAAACTCAGCATATTTCTTACTTTCTTAAAATTTACTAGGATGATAGGGATTTTATATTAATAAAATTCTCATCTTATGTTTTCCCCAATCTCTATAGTGATTGTTTGCAAAAAAGCATCACATAACTTAATATAATTCATTCATGGGAATAATGATGAGATGTGGCATATTTATATTTTTGCATATTTAAGCACAATAAATCTGAAATGGTGAATTTAAATATCTTGAATAAATATCTTATTTCAATTATCTACGTTTCTGAACTCAAGTAATGGTGAGATATATACACATTGGTTTTTGAGAAGTTACACTCAGGAGATGATCCTTTGGTTTCTCAAAAATTAGTTTACTCTGATTCTTAGTAAGCTGTAGTATCTAGTACTTATTATCAGTGAACTAGAAACAGTACAAGTTCAGTGAGTCAAAATGGTCATTATATAATCATTTATTGGAATGTTATGAAGTGATCTTTCTTTTGCCCACTCCCAAAACATACAAACCTAGTCAGTAATATTTATGCATGCTGATATTATAACATTTAACCTGAAGCAACATAAAGTCCACTTCTTTTCTAGCTTTCTCATTCCTCAGATGAAACCTTGAAATAAAAAAATGTCAAATAATTTTCTAAAAAATATTTTGGTTGTTTTGGAAATGGTCAAAAGTTCCAATAACATGAGTTTTTAGCTGCACTCCACTTCTTCATTAACCACAGGGGAGTCTTAGGTACAGAATTTGGAAGTCAAGAGAGGGGGTCCTTGGGATCATCTATTCCAGAGGTTCTCAGTGAAAAGAAGGTAAACAGGTAAGCTTGAATCCATGTATGAGTCTCTTCATCCCCAGGGGGTGCAAGGTGGGAACTGGGGTCTCTGTATTTCTTGGGCAAGTGACCTACAAATGCCAAAAGATTTATTCCGTACACTGTAGTTCATTGAATAAATATAATTCTCTCTATTTGCCATGGCAGGAAAAAAATGAAAAGCATTCATCTATTTCAATATACATCCAAAAGCAGAATCCTCTTCATGTTATTTCTACTTGATGCTCTTTCATTCCACTTGAATAGCCTGATTGACACAGGGTTATTAATGACAGACACTTTGTCCAGGTCTCTGCCTTTGACCAAAATCCCTCCACATCTTCTCCATGTGAGGAAGAGTGTGGCAAATGATTTCTGGGTCTCTTTAACGGACTCTTTGTGAATTTAACTTATCTGACAGACAACCCTAGATTCATCCCCAGCTCCTTTAAAGTAAACCACATTCCGAAATTTAAAAAACCATATCAATCAGTATATTGGAAGGTAATGCTTTAAATAATTAGGGAAATAAAATCAGTCATAATCAGAGTCTCCTAGCTTTTGTTTGGTGACTCTTGACTGACATGGTCTGCATAAAAGACCATGTATCATCATTGACTGGAAAAATATCTTAAAGGGCAAGCTCTACTGATGGTGGCTCATTTTGATTATAAAAGGAAGTACACATGTATTTAAGCTACTTTTATAAATTTTAAAATCAAGTCCTTTGCTCATGATTATGGGAAGATAATACATCAGATATATACATACATAGTATATAAGTTAGTGATCACTGCAAAATCAACCACCACAAAACTCCAGTGGTATACAAAAATATGGTTAAATATCTGGGGTGATTGTCTAGATGGCTCTACAGACCTTGGATATGTTCATACCTAGGTCCAGGATTTGGCTTGTTGGTGGTTCAACTCCAAGAACCTGGCCTGGGGAGACTGGGACAAATTGGTGCACTCTTCATACCTCTCAGTTTTGTAGGCTAGCCAAGGCAAGCACTCATGGCAATAGCCCAGACTCAAAACAGAACAAGCCCATATATGCAAGCACTTTTCAACCCTCTACATACATTGTGTATGCTGAGTCTTGTGGCTCAAGCACCCTCATGGCTGGAGGTCAGACTTAGAATACCTGGAGACTTCAAACTTACACAGCAAAGGGAAGGGTTTTCGGAAGGGGTGGGAAATTGGAACGAATTTTGCAATCTACCACAAAATATAAATTTAAATTACATTATAAATCAAAGTTTCACGAAAAAGTCTTTTAAAAAGTTCCTTGTGTACATATACAATAAGGCAACAAACTTCAAACACTATGATAATACGTTTGTTTTACTTATAAAAGCACTCTTCTTCCCTTTGTTTGGTAGTGAGAATCACATAACCACTTTTCACTTTCTTGTGCCTTTGTTGCCAAGAAATTAAAAGTTAAACATGTATTTTATAAAAGCACTTGTCTGGTACACTTCTTTTCTTTTTTTGATGTGACTTTGGGTTTGTATTTTAAATTATATCCCTTTTATCTTATATAAGTTGATTTAAAATCATTAAATAAAGCTGATGGACTATATTTCATAAAAAGATAATGCACTGTAATATGATATTGCAACATTTAAGACCTTATCCTAAGGTCATGTTTGGCATTTGACTTCTAGTGGAATAACTAGAGTTGAGGGTTTCTGTAGGAATTCATTCGATATAACAACATTATCACCAGACTCCTTTGTACTTTTATAAGTTGCTTCCTTTTTGACGAGATGTTGGTTCAGATCTCAACCAACCAGACATTGTTTTTCTGGAATCTAGAGTGCGTATTTGCATTTTTTATTATCATCTGGTTGGAAGAGACTTAAAATTTACTTCTCCTAAAGGGTCTGCAAAACTCTTCAGTAATACTGAGCTGTTTTACATGAGGAAATGTGGACATGCTAAGGTCAAGTGATTTACCGCCATCATGCAACTAATCAATAGCAGAGCAAGGAGAGACCCAGGGTCTCAAGACTTGTTCAATGTGCCGAGCCTTATTAAACCACCCAGACTCGTGTATGTCTGATACTCAGACAGAAGTATTGAGATTGGACCACCACCTCACACAGGTGGAAATGTGTGTACAAGGCCTGTTAAACATGATATATTCCTAATGTACTGCAATTACTGAAACACCTGTGGCATAGAACTAACTCACTCTGTTCTGGAGGGAAAAATGTGCAGCTCATTCAAATAGTTTGCCTCACATTTCACTGCCTTTACCTGCGGTTATATGACCTACTGGATCCACATTAGAGTAAGCCACAATCACTATTTCTTAATTATGGTGACTCTGAGGTGAGACTGTGTTGATTTGTGGGGTTTATTTTTCTTCCTTAGAATTTTTTCGAGTTTCAGTAGCCTGCTATGAAAAAACAAGACAAAACGTGTTTCAGCCGAGTATTCAGCAACTCTGAGAAAGCCATCTGCCCAAGTTATCAATGCGTGGAAAACACTCCCTCACTGAAGTAGGATTCAACATCCATTTAGAATCTGGAAATTTCCCACATAAGTCCTTTAGTTCAATAACACGCCGCAGGCACTGGCTGCCCAACAGGTAGAAATCGGTTTGAGAGAGCTAGAGTGGAGGCAATTCTCTTTCCATAACGTGCTCAGCCTCAGGGTCACTGGTGCATGTGTTTATACAGTTAGATAGGTTCAATCCCTGATTGTTTCTGAAGGATGAAAGAGCCAGCAAGAAAAATATAAATAAAGAGTATGATGACATTACAGAGGTGAGAAGAAATAATTCTTACAAGTCAGTCTTCTGGTCAGAATAAAAACAACAACAACAACAAAACATTGCAGCTATATTTTCTCATAGTTTTAGTGGGAGTTTTCAGATTTTCAGGATTCTGCTGTCGTACTTAAATTTACTAAACAAAAAGTATATTTATAACACATCTAATGACATGCAATCATGAGAGATGGGAGCACAGGACTTGTGAATAAATTTGGAAATGTTTCTTCCTTAGCAGGCCTATAGAATCCATGATGTTGGGCTATTACTGTATACATTACAGTACCTTGGAAGAGATAAGAACACAGTGCATTAAAAATACTTAGAAACATAAATCACAAGGCTGGAAAAGTTCTAAAAAACAACATAGAATAGTAAATTCCATTCCTGGCTCACAATTTCTGCAGCACACAACAAGTTCCCCTAAAATTAATACATTTACCCCAGACAAGAAATCACTTGAACTTATCACAAAACTACTTAGAAGCAGGTAAATTTGGAACCTAGGTGCCCTGACTTGAGAGTACACTGCTTTTTCACTATTTCCTCTAATTTCATTGATATATTTTCTTTTAATGAATAGTTTTAGACTAAGGCATTTGTTTTCATACTTAGATTCAGTACTAGGTGTGCTCATTCTCTCTCTTCTCTCTTTTTAAAAGGACATTTTGAAGATTTTAAAATATTTTAGCACCACAACAATGATAAAAGAATAATAAAGAAAATTCATCTTTCTAACAATTTACTTATGAAATTCAATATTAAATATAGAAAAAGATGAAATTTCCTTTACACTCATTCTAGGTTGACCCCAAGGGGATAAAGTGTGTGTGTGTGTGTGTGTGTGTGTGTGTGTGAATTATCCATACTTTATTTTATGCTTTTACTACATATATAGGAAGCTTACAAATATAAACTTATTTAGAATTCCTAAAAACTGGGAGTGCCAGAAAAAAGTATACACATTTTAGAGATGTTCCCTATGTATTACTTTTAGTTAGCCATAATCAGAAGTGTCTTTGAGCACCTCTTGTAATTATAGAATTCAAACATGGCTGGTATTCATCTTTTGTTATTGGTATATATCAAATATTACAATTTTAATACAGTTTTTTCTTTCTTAAAGTGTGTAAATCTTTTTTGGCACCTTCTGTACATACAGTGTTGTTTTACAATTAAACTTCATGTTATTATATTGTACTACATGTGACCTTCTGACATTTGCTATCTTGGCTTTGAGATTTGTCCATGTTTATATATTTAGTACTAGTTCTTTATTTTTACTGTTGTATCTCATTCTATTGTATAAAAACAGTCTACTTTAGTATTCACTCATTTACTGATGAAAGGCTGTATTGTGCATTTAGCAATTTGGTGTTTTCTCAAGACTGTATCGATTAGCAATATTTGTTGAGTAGTCTGCCATTCCCCGCTGACTTTCAGGGGAAAGCTTCTTATGAATCACCTTGTGTATATATGTATGTTTCCTCCTAGTCTCTTTATTCTATTCCAGCGTTCCATAAGCCTGCTTATTATATACATTTATTGTAAGTCTAGATATCTGGTAGAGCTTGGTCCTTTACCCTCTCATTCTTGACTATTGTATCTTGTTGCTTTTCTACAGGAAAAGTTTTCACTTTTGACCCCCCCAAAAGTGTTAGAGTTTTTATTAAAATTATATTAATTTACAAATTAATTTAGGTGAAACTGACATCTTTATACTTGTAAGTGTTCTTATTCGTAAACATGATATTTGTTTTCATTTGTTTAGGTCTTCTTTAATTTGTCTCAATTAAGTTTTATAGTTTTTAACACATATCAACATATTTTGGTGGACATTTTCCTTTTTTACTTGCAAATGGAATCATTTATAAAATTTTATTTTAAGTTATTGGATTAAAATAATCCAATGATTATTCTGAAGTTCATTTTTTTCATAAACTTTGCTGAAAGCATGAGACCCAAATTTTAGAGTTATACATGTATCATTTCAGTCCTCGGGATCACATTCCTGAAGGCGAAGCATAGAGAGAGAAGAAGGAGAGAATCTTACATTTAAAGCTCAGTTAGAGAGAAGTGTGACTGGTAATTAGGAGGAAAAGCACATGCAAGGATATCACATGATACAACAAGAGAGTGTTTCAGAGAAGCAATGGTCAATAATGTCAAATGCTATTAAGAAGTGAAGCAAAATGAAGATTAATAGCTTGATAAGAAATAAAGCAGAAGTCATGCTGAAATATATTGATAAGTTCATAGGAGATTAGGAAATAGAAATAGTATGTGTAAATAGTTTTTTTAGGAAATTTGAAAGTGAACAGCAACAGAAAAATTGGATGACAGTGTATAGGTATATGCTTTAAATAGGCAACATCATTATGAATTGCTGACATCTACTCCAAGTTTTCTGTGTAGACAATTATATTACCTGCAAATAATTATGA
>NW_007180540.1:0-4503 GCF_000164805.1 Carlito syrichta
TGCTCAAGGCATCCTGTGATGATACTCTTTTCACAGAGTTTATTTTGTTTTTAATGGCTGTTTTCATTATCATCGGTTCTTTGATCCCTATGATTGTCTCCTACGCCTAAATCATCTCCACCATCCTCAAGATCCCCTGAGGCTCTGGCTGGAGGAAATCCTTCTACCTGTGCCTCCCACTTCACCTTTGTTGTGATAGACCATGGTAGCTGCTTATTCCTCTATGTAAAACCAAAGCAAACACAGGCAACTGAATAAAACAGGGTAGCAACTTTGCTGGGTTTAGTGGAGACTCCTTTTCTGCATCCTTTATCTTCACCCTCTGGAACAACAACTTTATACAGGCCTTTGGGGATGGCATGAAATGCTGCTATCAACTCCTCAAAAATTAACTCTGTTCTGAAGACAATATTCATGATGAACTTGAATCATCTGAAGGTACTAATTGAAATCCCCAATGATCCTTCTGAAGATCAAATAGTTCGTGAGCTACAAGGGATATCTAACTGACAGTGCTTCAATCAATAATTGGATGTTGCCTACATGGGAGAGTATCCTGTTATTTTTTAAATGGATACATACATTCATATGTACTTTTGAAGTTATAATGTATATCACCAAATAAACTTTACAAGCATAAATAAACAAATTATGTGTGAGTTCCTCCTTGGACCTGTGAATGGGAAAAACTAGAAACGTGAGATTTTAAATAATCTATTAGCTGACATAAATATTTTATTTCTGGTACTGGAATCATTTCCCCTATTTTGCTCTGGGCTTTCGTGGTTTCTTTTCATTGTGTAAAGGCCACTATTGATTCTCTGAGTTCTTCCAGGTCCGTACCGAAGCTTCGACTTTTCCTGTGCTTTCTGCTTCCAATGTTCAACACTAACATTACCTCCCTGTGGTTTTTTTTCACAGGCAGTTTTGAGAGTGAACTTTCTCCTCCACCCTGACTCCTTAGCAATATTGGAGCTGGATGTGTTGATACAGGGGCATCTCTAATTGGTGAACTTTCTCAGATCGGTATGGAAGGCCTTGGCAAGAGCCACTGTCTTACCTGATGTCACTAATGTCATTAGGCCAGTCCCAAATGAGGAAGTACAGCGGGGCTGTGTTCTGGGAGTTGATGTGACAAGGGAGAATGGACTTGCTGTGTTCTGGGACTGTGTGAGTAGTACAGAGCAGGCAGAGGAAGAGGTAGCCTATGGCCAGGTTCCCCATGTCTTTCACCTTGTGCAATCTTGATATAACCCATTCGCTTCCTGCTCTGTTAGCTTCAACCATCTCCCACTCAGTTCCTTTGTTGGCTTTGTTCCTCTCTCTCTATGTGACTGCCAAATTCATTTCTGTGTTTCTTTCCCCTCTCCATTTCTTACAAGAACTAAGTTTCCCAAGTTGTCTTCCAGCTCGACACTGAGCTCCCTTAATCCTGTCTCAGTTCCTGTGTTGTCCTATCCTCGCCCTTTTCCTTTCATACAATTCTCAATCAACATTTCTGCACTGTATGGTGCAGGTTTAGACTTTTTCTGCATAATTAGTAAGTAACTATGCAAGATTTTTGGAAGCCCAAAAGGGGATCAAAAGGTGACTGCTTACTCAATTCATGGGGCCTTCAATCAGTTGCGTATCATAAGACTCTTGGAAGATGAGAAAGTTTTTCTGTATCATCAAAATAAATATCTTTAAGATATACTTTTGGGTAAAAAAATCAAAGAGCCTAAAATTGTGTCTTTGTGCAATTTATGTAAGAGAATATAAAACTTTTCTTACACTTATTTTTGTATATAGATACCTGAAGAAAAATCTGGGATGCAATCTAGGAAATTGGTTACCATGGCGATGTGGTGGTGGGAATGGGACTCATGGAGTAATGCTGGGAGGGAGATGCTTTATTGTATGCCTCTGGTGTATTGCTTAAAATACTTCATAGTAATGTCTTAATACATCAAAAAGAAATCATTCTGCTTGTATTTACCAAAGAAGTTTTGCTTGCTTTTTTTTTTTTTTTTTTTTGGGTCTGTTTGTTTTTTATTTTATTTTAAGGATGTGGAGCACAATTCAGGATTAGATATACAAATCGTTATTTTCCAGGTAAAGTTTGGGCCTGCTTTTGGCCCCTACTTCGCCTGGTTTGAGACTAGGCATCATTATTGATGAAGTGTGCCCCCTCAACCTCCCCTGAAAGTTTCCCACTACTGGCAATCTATTTTTTATAGTACTATGATAATTGTTCAGGGTCCGCTTATGCATGAGAGTATATGGTACTCAGTTCTTTGTTTCTGTGATAGATCACTGAGTATGATAGGCTTAAAATCCATCCAAGTTGCTGCAAAATCCATATGTTTGTCTTTCTTTATGGCTGTGTAATATTCCATTGTGTACATGTATCACATTTTTTTTTTATCCAGTCCACTTTTGGTGGACTGCATGGTTGGTTCCATGTTTTTGCTCTTGTGAATAATGCTGCAACAAACATGTGTGTGCAAGTATCTTTTTTGTAGAATTATTTGAGTTCCTTCAGATATATTCCCAGAAGGAGAATTGCTGGGTCGTATCACACATCAATTTTTAGATCTTCTAGGAATCGCTACACTGCTTTCCACAGAGGTTGTACTGTTGAACCTGGGACTCTAATGAGAGATGGAGACCACAAAGAGCCAGCTCCGATGCAAACACACGAGGATCTTTATTCAGGCTTGAGTCTGAGCTCACACCCGAAGCAGCAGCTTCAGGGACGAGAGCCCCGATTCATAATGGCAAGCAGTTTTTATGCACAATTGCAGAGGGAGGGGAAAGAACTTTAAACTTGATTTTACATGATTGGGTAATTTCTCCTAATGGGTACGGGAACACTTGGTATTGGTGGGTGCTGCCTGTGATTGACAGAAACCCACGTAATAGGCCTAGTGGAATGTTAGATAAGTTAGGTCCATACAGTCCCTGCGTATGAAGTAAGCCGGCAAGCAAAGGGTTACATTAGCCCTTTAAGTTTCCATCCCAAGGTATGCTTAGGAAAGCTTGTTTGCTTAACATTTACATAACATAACATGGTCATTATGGGACAACAAAAGCCAAACTTAACGAAGTTTTAAATATGAATGCTGCAAACCCATACAGTGAATGTGGGGTAGAAAATCATATACTAATTCTGGGAATTTATAAAATATCACAAGCTTATTATAGCAAGGCAGTTACTTTTATAAAAGTCTTTGTTCCCTGCAGGTTTACATAGCCACTGCGTGTAAATTATCACTGGGATAAAAACTGGTGATAGAGAGCAGCTGGCGCCTCTGAGTCTGCTGCCACCTTGTAGGAATGTCTGAAAGGGGCTTATCGCTTTATCATTTACATCCCGTTGTAAAAGCAGAAGTTAGTCTACTAATTTGGGGCTGACAATGCTTAACTCAAGAGTTCTAAATACAAACACTGCTTAAAACCCGACATATGCCTAATTCTACGGGGTCTGAGGTAGGATTTAAAGTACTAAGATTTCATAAAATATATGAGGTAGGAATACACAAAATATATAGTAAACATGAGGTGGGGATGTATGAAATATAGTGAACTAAATGCTACTTTTACAGCAAATAAGTTTCTTGGTTTCTTGGGTCTCTCAATAGCATGCTCTTAACCTAAATCTATTGTTGTCCTCTCAGGACCTCTGAACTTTTGAATTTCTGTAAATATTCTTGAACTTTGTTCTGGGGTTTGGTTAAGTGACCAATGAACATTTTGATCCTTCTGGGTGTTGCTTTCAGTCTTTATTCAGCAGGCTGGTAGCAGCATTTATCCTAGACCTGAGTATTTCCGACACTTCTGTGTATTCAGTGTCCCCTGAGCCTTGAGCTTTCACAGTTTGGGTGGTGGGAATAGGTACTCTTCCTGGTGATGTAATTTATGTGTCTTTTTTCTGCTATTCATCTTGGGCAGTTCTTTCTCTGGCCTGAGACGAGTTGTCACATGCACGCCTCAATCATATTCTGCAGAATATGTGAGGAGACAGATTTCCACCAGTCTCTGTTCCATTCCCTCCTCTCCTGTTGCTCATCCTGCAAGCTGGGCCTCACCATGTTCTCAGCCTCATTACTTCCATAGCCTCATTACTCAGCCTTATTACTTCCACCCCCTAGGGGTCCCTTCTTGTACCATGGCCTGGAAACCGTGTTAAGACAGTACACTGAGAATAATCACAGGGCCCACCTTGTTAGTTTCCTGTCTCTCATGCATCACCATCCTGCCATTGAAAATCAGTGTTCTATTACATATTTTGAGTATTTTTTCTTGGTGGTTTTAGGGGGAAGCTAAATCCAGTGCCTAGTACTCCATCTTGACTGGATGTAGAAGTCTCTCCCTTTCTCTTTCATCTCTGCCCATTTTGTTTTGTCTCTTCTTTCTCCAGCCCTGGTCTGTTCCTCCCTTCTCCTGTTCCTCCACCTCCTTCCCTACTTTCTTCCCAGACTCCTGTTCATGCTTTGGTTTCTCCTTCCCACCACGTTGTAG
>NW_007180541.1:0-5791 GCF_000164805.1 Carlito syrichta
GCAAGCCTCTTGAATGTGGGGCAGTAGAGGTAAGTCGTGGAGGTCACACAGTTTGTTGACTGCCGGGTTCTTTCTTCCATGGCAGTGACATTCATCATGCGGTAGTGTAAAAACTCCCAGCCTCTGTCTCAGGCAGGACAGTGGCAGCTGGTACTGGGCTGCTCAGGAAACAAGAGCCTACTGGGTTCCATGGGGACTTGAGTGGTGCCTCTGTCCAGACTCCAAGCAGCTCCCTAAATCTGTTTGGAGACCAGTTGATCAAGGAAGCTCTTCTTTGACTAGGGTTGCTAAGGTCCATGAATAAGGCATGGAACCCTGGGAGTTCTCTCACTCACTCAGCTCTTCCCTGTGTGAGGAATCCTTTTCTGGTTCCATGCCACAGCTGGCTGCTCAGCTTCGCTTTCCTTTGTTCTCTATGGTTTCTGTCACTTCTCTGGTGAACTTCAGCATGCTTCCCTTGATGATCCAACCAGAGAGCTAGTGTTTACTTGTTGTTTCCGTCCCTTTGTGAGAGAGGTGCCTCCTAGCTGCTTCTAGTCAGTCACTTTGATCAAGGTGTTGCTTTGTAGTTACTAGTGTATTCCCTGCAACAACTCAATGAAGCACGTTCTGCAGTCGTTCCTGCATGAAGGAAATTAGTTATTGAGACACAGGGCCCTATAAAAAAAATAAAACAACAAGCAGTTGAACTGAAATCCATACCAGTCTGATATACCACAGATAACGCAGGCTGTTTCTCAGATGTTCCTGATCAGTTTCTACTTTTCATTTACTTGTCTCCTTATACAAATGCAAGTTTAAATAGTAATCCTGAGAATCTTCATTTTACCAGGTCACAGACTGTGTCTCTTGAATTTGGACTGTAAGTTTCCACACAAGAACCATCTCCCCTTGTTCTGCATAAAAAAATGCTTTATGCCACCAAGGAAATGCCAGTTCTTTTTGATATTTATCCTATCTACCCTATGAGAAAGGATCATGAGAGTATACAAAACTTGCAAAAGCTCTGAGCATTATCTGATATTAAGATCTTTCAATATAGTTTCAATTATAAAAAATTAGAGCAAGTACAAGGCTCTATGGAAGACAGAGCAAGTTTCTACTATTGGCCATGATAATATTCTGAGTTATGTGGTTTTACATCTTCCCAGGATTACTTGTAATATAGCACCTGAGATTTCAACTTAAATCTTAACTAGTCCCATCATTCCCTTGATAGTGTGGTGCCAGAGATAAAAGTTTGCAATCAGAAAGACATGGTGTGAGTCCTAGCTCTATTACTTAAAAGTTATGTGAACTCAGAGAAATTTCAACTTCCTGGACTGGTCACTGCATAAAAAGAAAAAAAAAAAAAGACAGTAGGCAAAAACAAACAAAAAAACCCCTTCAAATACTAGTAAAAAGGTGAACAGTAACCTCTGATAAATGCCTAATATGACTTCAACAATGCTAACTACATATACTCATGCAATCAACATTTTGCTTCATAGTTTATTCACCTCTTCCTCCATTCTTTATATACCCTCATGAACTACTAGACTTATGCATACCATCTGCTTCTAATTTTCTTCTATAAAATTATTTTGCATCAATTTTTAGACTAAGATCTCTAAATAATCCTTAGGAGATAAAAATAGTCAATTAATTATATTAAAATAGAAACTATTTTCCAAGTTGTGAATAAAAAACACTAAAGCAAATATCAAAGCATTAGATTAAGAAGATTCTCCACAAGTGTCATTGGATGTCATACTTTCAAATGACAACTTGAGCAATTTTCACAAGCCACAGATCCTTGAGAGACATAAGTATATTGATAAATATATAGACATAGCATTTGCTTAAAGCTCAAGTGAAAACTGATCTTAGTCTTCTGGAATGCAAGGATGGTCAGATGGAAGATTCAGACATAAAATGTTCATCAGTGTTGCAGGTGAAAATTATCCCCAGGATGCAACGAAATATCTTAGGAAACTTAGGGGATGGAAATCAAGATGGTGCCAACTCAATCAGACAGGAAATGCTCTTGCTGTTGGAGAGTCAAATGATGTCAAAATTTATAAAGCTGACCTCACTTGCTACTAAATTTCAGAATCCCTCCTTTTTGTGGGAGTTAACAGGACACTACTTATTACTTGATTATAGTGAACTTTGTTTCTCCAGTGTCATAATAGGGAAGAGAGACCTAATTTCACAACACTACTCACATTCTCACCTCCACTCAACCAACACTCTCAGTTTTGAACATGAGTAATCTTTAACATTTTTCTCACTTTTTTCTGTTTTGCCTTCTGTCTAACTTGTAAAATTCATGGGTGTTTTAAAGTATTTTATGTACAATTATGATATTGTGAGTGAAACAACCAGTAAAAAACCTCTAACATAATTGTCAATATATAATTTGTGAAGTAGGCAATGGTGTCCACCTCATAGAGTTGCAGTGAGGATTGTACAGTTTATTCAAATTAAAATGTTTAGATTACCCTTTACCTAATATCCAAGTAAAAATTTTTAATATTAGCATTTCTTGTTCTTACACAAGTAAAATAACCTGTATAAAGACTAAAACATTAAAGCTTTATTTTTTAGACTCAATAAAAATAATTTTATAGACATTCCAATATGTCATGGGCTCTTTAAAAGACAGTGGACACTTAGAGTCTATAATACTGAGTGATCTGTCACAGAAACAAAGAACTGAATATTACATGTTCTCACTCACAAGTGGACCTTGAACAATTATTATAATGCTATAAGAAAAGGATTGGCAGTAGTGGGAAGCTGCCGGGAGTGTGGGGCGTTGGTAGTAGTAGGAAACTGCCAGGGGATGGGGGGTACACCTCATCAACAAGGGTGCCTGCATAATGAACATCTGTATACCTAACCCTGAATCGTACCCCACATCTTAAAATAGATGATTTAAAAAATAATAAAAATTAAAAAAATAAGATAGTAGGAAGAGACCAACTGATAGAATGAGGAACCATTTCTGCTCAACTCAGAAGTTTGTTCTTATGAAATAATGGACAGTTTTCTCTTATAAGTTTGGTTCCCACATTAAGCTCTAGGATCAGATTGTGATGTACATTAAAGTATTATTCTTTGTCGCTAGTGACTCAGATTTTCTCAGGGAAAGAAACATTAACTAGATTTTTCTCAATTCATACATCATAAAAATATATTATGAACTTCCTTCAGATGTGAATATGGTCTTAGATTCAGTCTCAAAATTTTTATCAAGTTAAATTTTTATAAGGATCTTAATTGTCAAGTACTTACATATTCCTGTCAAGATAACATGACAGTAACATATTAAAACTTTTAAGGCTTTTGCCTTTCCAGATTTTAAATGCATCTTATATTATCTTGATTATATTAGTTTCCTACTGCTGCCACAACAAATTGTCAAAAATTTAGCAGCTTGAAACAATACAAATTTCTCATATACAGTTCTGTAGATCAAAATAATAATACCCACTGGGGCAATATTAAGATGGTAGCAATGCTGAGTTGTTTTTTCTGGAGGCTCTAGGAGAGAATCTGATTCCTTTCTCATTCAGGTTGTTGGCAGACTTAAGTTCCCCATTTTCTTTCTGGCTGTCAACTGAGAGCCATATCTTGCTTTTAGAGACCTCCAGAGGCCTTGGTTGGTGGCCCTTTCCTCTATCTTCAAAGCTACCAACAGCTAATTGAGGATCAAATATTGCCTGGCTCTAAATTCATCTCATCTCACTTAGTGATGCATCTGTCTCTTTTATTCTTAAGGGCACACATGACTGCATTATTCCTTCCCAAATAATCTAAGGAAATCTACCTATTTTAAGTCTGTAAGCTTAATTGCCTCTGCATACATACAAACACACACACAGAAAGAGAGGGGGGGTGAGAGAGAGGCTTATGGGAGTATGGCATAATCACAAGTTTCATTTAATACAGCATGAAAGTCTTTGGAGGCCCATATTCTGTCTACTACACTGATTAAATATTTCACAGATTCTGTAGACAGAATTTGTTGTCTAAATACTATACAGACAATTTCACTCATAAAAGCTAAGCAAAACATTGTACCTGAATCCAAGCAAAGTTATTTGTGGGTTGTGTCAAGTTTTAAATTTATATTTAGAACTCTGAGTTTGTCAGTATTCTAAAATCATTTAAGCTATGTGCAGAATGCTTCATTACCAAAAAGCTTTGTGTGCAATGCAATCAGAGACAAGCCTGATAAATCCATCTAGTAGTATTTCAGAGATGGTTTATATCAAAGAAACATTGTTTATCAAGTGTTCTTACTGTTTTTTTTTTTTTTTAGAAAGCGGGATTTATTGAGGACAGAAAAGTTCCCACAGTGGAAGGGGACTCAAAGGGGTTGCCCCTCATTGCTTTTAAAGTACGATCCTAAGTGCCTTAAATTTAATTCTCACTGTCATCTTAGAGGTAAGTTCTACTACTTTTAATACCATTCAAAAAATTAGAAAACTGAAGGTCAGAAAATTTAGACAATAATGAGTGGAGCTGGGATTTAAAAACAGAGAGACTACCTCTGAATAAATTCTAATAAAACTTTCTGTGATGATATGAATATTCATATCAGCACTGTCCAATAAGTAACTATTATACTATATGGCAATTGAACATTGAAACATGGCTAATATGCCTAAGGAACTAAAAGCACTTTTCTATTCCTGAGTTCTTCCTTCATAAACATGTGCACTTCAGCTCAGAGTATGTGTTGCATTTCTGACTTTAGAAATAGAAAAATTCTAGCATTAAATGGCATTAATTCTAGCAATTTGTCTCTTATAATGACTTATGGAAACAAAATTGAAAAGAAATCTTGACAGATCATTTTACCTTGTCTTCCGTTTCTGTTTAGGTGAGAGAAATCACCTGTGGTTAATATGCACAGTGTTTGGTAACGCAACACGATGATGTAAATTAGCATTGTTTTTCTCCTAAAAATGTGAAGTGTCTTTCTTTGGCTTTATTATAGAAAATTTCAAACATATCAAATTGTACATTGAAACACTATGTCCCCATGATTCAAATATTCATATTTTTTAAAATATCAGTATATAGCTACTCTCAAGACTTTGTTACTCCTACTCATGAAATGAAACTACAGTGTGTTTCTATTGGCCGATAATTCCTTTTATTATCTGTGTTTTATTCTACCAACGGCATATCCAGATTTATTTATTTCATCTAACTTTTGATTTTGTGGTCTAAGCTAACTTTATATTAATAAAAAAATTCCACAGTGTTCTGAAGTAAAATATAAAAAAAGAAGACAAATTAAAAAACAATGTTTCGACTGGGCTCGGTGTCTCACCCTATAATTCCAGCACTTTGGGAGGCTGAAGCGAGTGGATTGCCTGAGCCTGTGGGTTCGAGACCCACCTGGGCAACTTAGTGAGACCTCTTCTCTACAATAAATCAAAAATTAGCCGGGCGTGGTGGCACGCTCCTGTAGTTCTGACTACTTGGAAGGCTGAGGCTGAAGGATCGCCAGAGCCCAGCAGTTGGAGGCTGCAGTGGCCGGGAGCATGCCACTGCACTCCAATCTGGGCAACGGACTAAGACTCCAAAAATAAATAAATAAATAAATGAATATTAAATAAATAAATAAATAAAATAACAAACAATGTTTTCTTGTCCCCTCTCTATTTTTACTTCTTCTTTTGGTAACAACTTTTATATGGCAAGACTTATCTTTTCATTAGAGTACAAATATGTGTGTGCATGAGGTATATATATATATATATATATATATATATATATATATGTGTGTGTC
>NW_007180541.1:6801-12933 GCF_000164805.1 Carlito syrichta
TTGTGTTAGCATATGTCATAAATCATTATTTCTTCCGAAGCCATTTGTGGCTAAGTTGCTTTAAAAAAGCGGTTGCTCAACACAGTCTTGTATAAATTACCAGATGTGTCTGTATTGTATGATTAGGGGTCCAAGTCTATCCAGGAAGGTATTATCACTTTACATCTGTAAGCCACTACTCCTCATGTATGTATCTTTCTCACAAATCTAAATAAGCTGGTTATATTTCAATAGTAGAAACACAGGAAGGTCAGAGGTCACAAGGAAATTTGATGTTTAACTATTTGAACAGACCAGTCATTGCTTTTATTGTCTTGTGAAAAATGCCTTGCAGAGAAATTGACTGTTACACATAAGAAAGCCTCTCTTTCCATCTGGAAAGAACAAATAATTGATGACTATTACGTGATTCAATTTCATGGTAAAATATGGCCATCACTAAGAAATATAAGGAGATATAAGTTCATATTCCCAGAGAAGGTTGGAGAGTCTCTTTGGCATTTGAGTTATAAATTAGCCCTTTTTACCTCCAGCTATATCACATATTTTTAAAATCTTTATAAATCAGAACAGAAATACATCCCAGAGGATCAACTAATATTTTATAATGATTAATTGATAACTAACAAAAATATTTTCAGGGCTGTGAAAGTTAGTGACTGCAATTTCTACCGTATTGAAAAACTCGAATACTAAATTAAAATGTAGTATATTTTATATTGGCATTCCAGAAAACCTGTATCAGCATTAGTCATCAGTGTCACGTTATGGGCAACAAACTAAAGAAGGATGACCATGCCTAGAATTCCTGACCTAGGTATTGAGATTTTACTTAGTTTATACTTCAGAAAGAAGCAGAAATAGGCAAAGAAGCATTAGCCACACTGTAAGATGGACTTTAAAAACTGCAGCAATTCTGTAAAATACAATGTTTTCACCTGTTAAATAGGTAGAAATTGCCTGCCTCAAAAGCTTGGAATATTACATTAGATGAGTTAATGCATGTGGTGTTTTTTTTTTTTTTTTTTGAGTTGGAGTCTCACTCGGTTGCCCAGACTGGAGTGCAGTACCCGCTCCCGGCCACCGCAGCCTCGACCTGCTGGGCTCCGGCGATCCTTCCACCTCAGCCTTCCAAGTAGCCGGAATTACAGGCATGCGCTACCATGCCCGGCTGATTTTTTGATTTATTGTAGAGATGAGGTCTCGCTGCCCAGGCGGGTCTCGAACCCACGGACTCAGGCAATTCACTCACCTCAGCCTCCCAAAGGCACGGGATTACAGGCTGAGCCACTGAGCCCGGCTTATGTGGTGTTCTTTATAAGAAATATTATTATGGAAGAAAGGTCTAGTAAATATAGTGGAATTTCCTGTTAGTGAAACGATGGCTTTTTCTAACTCCCCTGCAGTTGTGGCCATATACCTACCAGTTGAATGATGCTATAGAGACTTTGAGCATAAGAAAAATCTAGGTGACAAAATAGTAATCATCCATCAGTTATTCACCTTGAACAATGGACGCTTCAGCTCAAGTGAAAAGAAGCAAGGAAATCTCTTTACCATCATCTTTATTACTTAATTTAGATACATTCCAGTAATAGCTAAAGATTTCCTTCTTATAAAAAGCACAGGCAGCTGTAAGTGATAGTCTCTGACTGAGCACTTAGTATGTTGAGTCCATGTACCAATATGATAATATGAATATGGTATTGCCTACCTTGCGTATTGTCCTTAAAAGGGACTATTTCTCTCCAATGTCCTTTTATGTAGTAAATTGTATAGCATCTCATAAAACTCTATTCTTATCAGCCCCTTAGTAGATGGGCAAAGTATGGTCACTTTACCCAAATACTGCCAGTCAATAAGCTATATACTTAATCTATGAGGGCGAACTTCCCCCACCCCCAAATGGAATTATCTCTGGAAGGACAAGCCCCTTGAAGTATAGGCTTCCTCTGTACATGTGCTAGGAGACCATCAGCATCAGTAAACGAGCTAGAGTTGTTGTGAGAAGTTGTGTTCAGGTTCAGTTAATTATTTTTTTGATGAGAAGGGATTTTTTCCAAAGCTTTTGTTCATCTCATGATGGGTGATTTATGATCACATCTGCCCACACCATGCCGAGTGTTCAGCAGCTTTTGACAAAACACAACATGACCCATGCCCCACCTTACCTATTCACATGATCTTGCCCTGAACAACTTTTTTTTTGTTTTTTGTTTTTGTTTCCTGAGATGAAAAAAGTTCTCAAAAGGAAACTACTGATGTGGAAGAAGTGAAACAAAAAACAGTAGAAGCATTAAAAGACACCAAAATTGATGAGTTCAAACACTATTTTGAGCAATGGGAAATGCATCTCAATAGGTGTATCACATCAAACAGCAAGTACTTCGAAGGCAACTGAAGTTTAAACATGAAAGAATAGATACACAATATTTTATAAATAAATTCTGGGTCTCTTTGATTCCCTCCTCATATAATCCTTCTTGAGAACAAAACATGCTGTGGCCACCAGATTCCTTCTTTTGAGAAATTTACTTAGACATAGTATGAAAATGTAATTAGTAGAAGAGTTAAAACTGAAAAGTCATGATGAGAAATGATGCTAAAAAGGCTATGATAGGTCATATTTAGATGTAAGTTTTGAGAGAGCAGAAATAAGAACACAGAAGTTGTAAGTAAAAGATTTCAAATACATGATGAGGATAATAATTAGCAAATAGATGGAAGTTGAAGTTTATAGGTATTAAGACACATCAATCAACAAAATATTATATTTTCAGTAAAGACTCTTATTTGCAAGTGAAGCAAGCTCTATTTAAATGACCTTACACAATGAAGTGCACAGGAAGTCTATCCTACCCAGAGCTGAAACTACAGGCATGTGTCACCACACCCAGCTAATTTTTAAAAATTTATTGTAGAGATGAAGTTTCGCCAAGTTCCCCAGGCTAGTCTCGAAACCTTGAACTCAAGCAGTCCTTTCACCTCCACCTCCCAAAGTACTGAGATGACAGGCTTGAACCACTGTACCCAGCTTGTTTGTTTTGTCTTGTTTTGTTTTTTTGAATTGGGGGGGTCTCACTCTGTCACCCAGACTGAACTGCATTGGCAGAAGCATGTCTCACCACAGCCTCAACCTCCTGGACTCAGGCGATCTGCCCTCCTTGGCCTCCCAAGTAGCTGGGACCACCGGTGTGCACCACCATGCCTGGTTAATTTTTTGATTTGTGTAAAGACCTCATCCTTAAAAAAGTTAAAAAAATAGCTGGGCATGGTTGTGTGTTTGTAGTCCCAGTTACTCAGGAGGCCAAGGAGGGTGCATCCCCTGAGCCCAGGAGGTTGAGGCTGGGATGAGCTGTGTTCCTGCCCTCCAGTCTGGGTGATGGAGTGAGACTTTGAATCAACATATAAAGAAATAATAATAAAATAAACTGTTATCCTGGGGCGAGGGGTGGTGTCCCTGAACATACAAAAAATTCACAAACTGCTGCAGGTTCTGGATGGATGTGGCCTCTGCTGTCCTGTTGCCTCCGATTATTTGGGGCTTTTTGTTTCTTTCTCTTTGAGCACTGGCTCTCTGGATGGCCTCCCTTCACACCTCCCCTGGGGAAGACCTGGAAGGCGGAGAAGAGGACCCAGGCACTTTCTTTTCTCCCAGCCCATATCTGAAACGTTTTCCTTCTTTTTTTTTAAAGATGATGTGTCTTGTTCTTTGTCACAGAAGCCGCCACATCAGTTCTTTGCCTTCCCAGCCTGAGGACCTAGTGGCCCTTGGTGGCATCTGTTAAGTTAATGAGAGGTGGATGATGAAGGTGAGTGCAGCCTTCATGTAAGGGCAAGGCTCAGTTGCCTAGAGGATGTGTGTTTGAGGAGGACAGCAAGGGATCACCTGTGACTCAGGCTGCTTCATAGGGCAGGTGGGCTGGAGACCCTCGGAGGGCTTGCCTTAGAGCAAAGCTGTGTTACTTCCTCTCCTCCATCCTCTCCCCAGCAGCCACCAGTCTGTCTGGGCCTGGAGCCAGATGACACAGCGATGGAGGTGGAAATGGGGAGTGGACCCTGTGGTGCATCAGGCCCAGGCTCTCACTGGTCAGGCAATTCAGATGCAGTCCTGTCCCCTGGGGACATACCCCTGCTCAGTGACTCTAACAGCTGTGGGTGGCAGGGACTTGGGTCCCAGGGTTGACACAGTTATAACACAGTCCCCAGAGATTCTGGCTTCATGATGAAGAGGGAGAAGAGGTGAGAGTGGTGGCTGAAGCCAGTCTCCCAGGTGGGGAAGCAGATGGCTAGCTGGAGCCTCCACCCTTTTAGAGAAGCCTTGTCCCTCTGGCCTAGAGGGAGTGACTGTGCACATGCATACACGTGTATATAACACACACATGCTTATGTTCACATAACACACAAAAACAGGTGTGCATAGGTGCACATACCCACACATTTGTACATACATACAGGTGTCCATTCACATGTGCATGCCTATGCATAGTACACATATGTATTTATTCACGTTCACACATTTATGTGTGCACACTTGTAAATGAGTACATGCATATGCACACATACACACGTGTGCACGTTGTATGCACAAAGAGGACTCTCAAGTGTACTCTACATTCCTTTCTCCTTCCCTGTGTGGGACATGGGCAGTGCCCTGCTTCTGTGAGGCTGGACATACTGTCTGCAGTGGACAACAGAGGAGGGAGTGAGCAGCAGGCAGGTCCAAGGGCCCACTGTCAACCATAGGATGCACATGTCTTCTTCTTCACTCCAGACCCTGCATTTCAGAGGGTCAGTACCCACTGCTTGGGGACCTCACTTGCTGAATGGGCTCAGGCCTGTATCACCCTCTCTGGCCTCAGTTTACACGGTGGCATTGTTGGGCAACAGGTCAGAACATTGCTAAGGGCTGAGTCCTGCCATTACCACGCTGCTGGAGTCCTAGCTGCTTTTTCCTGCACCCCATGACTTTCTGACAAAGGGGAGCATGCTAGCACTTGAAGTAGTCTCCCTTCTTGCTATTCTTATGGGAGGCCCAGGCACAACTGTTAAAAATAGAAATAATGAGGGAAGTAGATGCTGCTCAACTTGAGTCCCAGGGCCAGGACAAGTCTCCCAGGACCCTTTCTGGGCTGGGATGATAAATAATCATCGCTCTGCATCTGTCCTTAGCTCATTTATCCATGGCCTAGAGAGAAAGTTTCTGCTTTTTTTTTTTTTACAGGAAACCTCGAAAGGTGCTCTAGGCCTGAGAGCTCTGCTTGGTCTGTTTTGGGCACTTGACCTGCATTTTCCACCTGGCAGTGCCACACAAGGTTTGTTCTAGGAGCATTGTGGGCTTTGCATGACCTATGCTGGCTGCAAGGCTTCGTGGGGATGGGACATCTGGGTGCTCTGCATGAACACCTTCTGCTACCCCGGCTACATCTGCCCCTGCAGAGGGCTGAGAAACTTCCTCAGGGAGGCTATAGCAGCAGAACGCTGGCATCCTCCCTGGTGTTCCATGAAAGGCTTGGCAGGGCTGGCGGGAAGGAGGGAGGACAGGACCCCATGCTCGGCTTCCATGAGTCCCAGCTCTCAAAGGATAGGTATTCACAAAACACAAAAAGCTTGCATGAGGAAAGACCTCAGCATCTTTTTACCTTCTCCTCATATGTACCAGCCAAGAGGACCCGCCATCCCCAGGGCCACAGAGAAGGCAAGGGTCTTCCAAGGGACTGGCACCCACCACCCATAACAGTGGGACTGAGTGGCAAGCTGCCCTCCTCTTGGAAACACCAAGCCCCCTTGCTTTTAGGCCTTGATTTAGAAAAAAATTTCAGGCTGTAACCCAAAGCTCCCTGTTGTACCTCTCTGTCTCCAAGTGGTAAGACACTACATTTTTCCTTGAGCTCCTTGCTTCAATATCTGTTCATATCTGTCTGGGGATGGGGGAACACCCCTTATCAACAAGGGTGCCTGAACAGTGCATATTTGTACACCCAACCCTTAACTGTATTCCACAATTTTAAAATAAAAAATATGTTAAAAATAATAAATAGATAAATAAATAAAAGATGAGGTATCGATACATTGCTTAGGCTGGTCTCTAACTCCTGGGCTCAAGCAATCCTCCCGTCTTGGCCTCCCACA
>NW_007180541.1:13448-17535 GCF_000164805.1 Carlito syrichta
AAGGCTGAAGCATAAGGATCTCCTGAGGCTAGTAGGTTAAGGTTGTGGTGACCTTGAGGATGCCACTGCACTCCAGCCTGGGTGATAGGCGATGATGAGACTCCAATTCAAAAAAGAAATGTCTTCTTGCCTCTTCACCCCTGGCTGCTTCCTGTCACTTTCCAGGGTCTCCGAGGCTCCTCTGCATCCTTAAGCTCCCAGGAGGACCAAACAGGGCTCTGGACACCTCCATGCAAACCCCGGCTCCTCCTGCCCCAATCAATTAACATGACACTCTACATTAAGTACCAACTGGACCAATTTTCTGCTGTAATTAAAGGCTTGGCAGACGTGCTCCTTGCTCATCCATGATGAGTTTATCAACCTCCAGCTCTGGAGGAATGTGGAGGCAGGAAAGAAAGAAGAACCAAAGAGATTGCTGTGGGATTGGCAGTGAGGGCCTGGCTGGGTTTGGGACTGTCCTGCCCACTCTCTGGGCTCTGGCAAGGAACAGTCAGACATGTACAAAAGCGTCAGCATCTTTGTGTCTGCTGCTTCTGCAGTGGCACTCAAAAGCAGTTACTGCCACCATGCTGACCAACTGTGGGACTGGGACTTCCCTCCTATAACTGAGGGCATTTCACTGTTCCATTTCCCAGATGGATGGCAGGTATGACAGAATCCAGAAATGCAGCCTCTTCCAGCTCTGTTGACTTGGCTTATATGAGATTGCTTGTTACATAGCATCACCAAGGCTATCCTGACTATTATGTGTTATAGCCCCACTTTCTAGTGGGCAAAATTGAGTCTTCCTCATCCAGGAGAGGCCATGAAGGGTTCATGGCTCACAGCCTTAGGGACTGGAAGTCAATGCCTAGTACATCATGACAGCTCTGAGAGTCTGGTCCTCTCTGTTCTTTAGAGATCCGGGAACTATCACCTCCCCAGCCTTTTATTTTATTTTATTTTATTTATTTTGAGACAGGTTCTTGCTGTGTTGCCCAGGCTGGTCTTGAACTTCTGGCCTCAAGCAATTCTCTCACATCAGCCTTCCAAAGTGTTGGGATTACAGGTGTGAACCACCATGTCTGGCCTAAAATGTTTGCTGAATCCATCGTTTTGTTTTTTCCACAATTTCACAGAGTTGGAGTCATACGGTATGTAGCATTTCAGATTGGATTCTTTCACTTAGCAGTATGCATTTAAGGTTACTCCATGTCTTCTCCTAGCTTCGTAGATCATTTTAAAAATTATCTTTCTTTCTTTGAGTTGGAATCTCACTCTGCCATCCCAGGCTGGAGTGCAGTGCCTGATCACAGCTCACGGCAACCTCAACCTCCTGGGCTCAGGCGATCCTTTTGCCTCAGCCTCCTGAGTAGCTGAGACTACAGTTACATACCACCATGCCTGGCTAATTTTTTAAATTTTTTATAGAGACGAAGTCTTCCTATGTTGCCCAGACTTGTCTCGAACTCCTGGGCTCAAGTGATCCTCTTGTCTTCATCTCCCAAAGTGCTGGGATTACAGGCATGAGCTGCCATGCCTGGCCCATTTCTTCTGATTGCTGAACATAGTTCATTCTTTACTTTTTAACATTCTTGTCATCCACTGTTTGGTCACCTGAATTTTATTGCTTTGGAGGGAGGGGCACAACCTAAGAGTCTCTGGGAAGCAATGACCTCATGGAACAAGGAACCCCTGTTGGGCATCTGGAATGGAGTTGCTTAAGAAACATCCCAAGTTGGCAAACAGGTGACTGGTCCTTCCATCATCAGGCAGTGGAGATGATCTGTAGTCATTCTCTGTGGTTCTGATGCCAGGGAAGGGAATGTGGTGTGTCGTTCTGTGGGTTATTTGCCTTCACCACAGAAAAGCAAAACCCTACTTCTAAATGTGTACATGGACAATGATGGATAGAAAGATAGAGATAGATGATAGGTAGATAGATAGATAGATAGATAGATAGATAGATAGATATAGAGGGATAGAGATGACTTATATATCCCTTAATGCCTTTCTGCACAAAGCCTTGATAATTATTTCATACTTTAAACTTTCAGAAAAATAATTAATAGTTTAGTGAAAAAACTTTAGTGAAAAACATATATACAACTTCTAAATACATTTTCCTCATTTAAATTATATTTTTAAAGCACATAAAATGTGACAAATGTACTTATCAAAATTTGAGATCCAGTAAGGAAACTGAAATGACTCAGCATCTCAAACTAAATTTAAAGGTCTGAAAAAGGTAAAGAAGGATTATAACATCTTTAGGTTTTAAAGGTAATCATGCAAATCAACAATTATAATACTATGAGAAAGCGATTGGCAGTAGTGGGAAACTGTCAGGGGAGGGAGATGGGATTGGTACTTGAAGGAAACTGCTAGGGGAGGGAGGGGCATACCTTCTCAACAAGGGTAACTGCATAATCAACGTTGGTATACCTAACCCTGAATTGTACTCCACATCCTTATTTAAAAAAAACACATTGAGATACCACCTAACCCCAGTAAGAATGGCCATCATTGATAAAACAAACAACAACAGATGCTGGCAAGGATGCAGAGAAAAAGGAACACTTCTACACCGCTGATGGGAATACCAACTAGTGCAACCTCTTTGAAAGATAGTGTGACAATTTCTGAAAGAACTAGTAATTGACCTTCCATATGACCCAGCAATTCCCCTTTCAGGAGTATACCCACAGGAACTCAAATCATTCTACAGAAAAGATACCTGCATGAGTATGTTTGTTGTAGCTCTATTCACAATAGCAAAAACATAGAACCCACCATGTTCCCCATTGAAGCTGATCTGGATAAAAAAATGTGGTACATATAAACAATGGAATATTATGCAGCTATAAAGAAGGACAAACATATGGACTTCCAAGCAACTTGGATGGATTTAGAGTCAATCATACTCAGTGATCTATCACAGAAACAAAGAACACGGTACGATATGTTCTCATTCATAAATGGACCTTGAACAATTATAACACTGTAAGAAAGGAATTGGCAGTAGTGGGAAACTGTCAGGAGAGGGCAAAGAGTAAGTCTCATCTGTGTGATATTAAAAGAGACATGCAAGGGCAGAAGGAAAACTATTAAGAGTTTAGTCGGTAGGATTGAGAATATCCCCATTTTGTCAAAAATGAAATGAACTGACTCATGGAAAGTTGCAGCATAATGGTGGATTTGGGATTGGATCCTAGGGCATTTCTTCAATATTATGTGTCTCTGAATTTGAAGAGTATGTTTCTTAGGGAATAGGACAAAAGAAAAATTTTTCCTGGAAGTAATGATGTATCACCTTCCTTTAGCAAACCCAACCAATGAAGTTGTAACTGAGATGTCTCAATTGATCCTGTCTTGTACATGTCAAGATGTCTTCTTAGCACTCTATATGCCATGGAACTGAAACCTGGCATTAAAAGAAAATTCAATCGTTTTGGTACAAATGGTTTTGGTTATATGGATCTATTATATAGTGGTAATGAAGCCTGGACCAATCACCTCCACTAGTGCATGTTGTACCTAATAGGTAATTTGTCATCTCTCACCCCCTTCCCCCTCCCCTCTCTGAGTTGTCAATGTCCATTGTGTCATTCTATATGGCTGTGCAGACTCAAAGCTTAGCTCCCACTTATAAGTTAGAACACGTAGTATTTGTTTTTCCACTCCTTCACTTAAGATAATGGTTTCTAATTCCATCTAAGTTGCTGCAAAAGACATTACTTCATTCTTATGGATGAGCAGTATGCTTATGAGGTCTGATAATTAAGTTTTCAAACTTGCCAATGTGTGCTTATGATGACAGCACTATATGAACAACTTGGAAAGGTTTCATAACCTTGAGATATATCAGTATCTCACAGCAGTGTTTGTGTCAAAGTGTGGTGCTATCTTGCTCAGTGGTACTCAATATTATTGTTCCATGTTTTTGTGTGCCATCACAAGAATGTTGGAGCTTGAATGAGGGCCATAAACAAACATTAAATTTCTTGTTAAACTTGGCAAGAGTGGAAAAGAAATCAGGAACATGTTAGTACGAGTTTATGGGGATAACGCTGTGAAGAAAATGGCAGTGTACAAATGAATTAAA
>NW_007180541.1:17786-24959 GCF_000164805.1 Carlito syrichta
TCCCAAAGACTTTTTTCTTTACCTGAAGGTAAAGGAAATATTGAAAAAAAAGACATTTTAATGACATTCAGGACATTAAGGATAATGTGACTACAGCTCTGATGGCCATTCCAAAAAAGAGTTCCAAAATTCCTTTGATGGATGGAATAGGCACTGATGTCAATGCATAGTTTCACAAGGGGAGTACTTTGTAGGTGGCTGCAGTGATATTCTGCAATGAGTTATATAGCATTTGTCTTAGAATGAATTCGCGAACTTAATTGTCAGACTGCACACACACACACACACACACACACACACGTGTGTGTGTGTGTAGACATTTTCTTTTTTTCATGACTTTTTTGACACAAATAAATGCTCTGAAAGGATCTATTTACTCTCACCACCACCCCATCCTCACATTTCTTTTTCATGAGTTTCTCTGCAAGTTTTTATTTTTCTAACATTGCAATGGGCATTCTAGTATGGGCATCATACTTTTGAAAATTACATCAAGTTTTTAATCTGCTGAATAATTTGTGTCAACTATGGACATGCAATAAGAGGTACCATAAAGAAAGAGTGCTATTAACTCTGCCACTCATCTAATTCGTGGCCAATCCCACTACCTACCAAGCAAAACAAAAGAAAATAAATCCAGTATCAGGTATATGGCTCTTCTGTGATAGAATGTAATTTTAGCATTATTGAGGAGGGTGGTAACACTGACAGCATTCAAGAGGAAGGTCTAAAACGTTGTGTCCTATAGAACAATAAAGAGTGTCTTAGGGTGGGCATGAGTTCCATATATAGCATAGTAGTAAACAACAAGTATTAATCTAATCATCAGTGTCAATTATCTCTACTTGATTTCAAATTCCATGTGACTCAGCGAAACATAAAGCTAACTAGTGAAAAGAAGAGTTATATTACTTATATATTAAGCCAGCAGTCTCAAACTTTTTGGCATCAGGAACCAGCTTAGTGGGAAACAATTTTTCCACAAATGAGTGGGGCATAGGGAGCGGGGAGAGGTCAAGCATGAGATTCTCATAAGGAGCAGGCAACCTAGATCCTTCCCATGTGCAGCTCACAATAGGATTTGTGCTCCTATGAGACTCTGATGTACCCCTGATCTGACAGAAGACCAAGCTCCCCTCCTGCTGTGCTGTTCTTAATAGGCCAGTACCAGTCCTCGGCCCAGGAGTTGGGGACCTCTGTATTAAGCATCTATCAAATTCCTGCTATGTGCACAGAACTAGATAGTTGCTGAGGCAGTGATTGCATGGGTTTTAATTATGTCTCAGTAAGCAATTCACAGTCCAGAAGAATTTTATGCTTCATTCATATTCACAACTTAGGTTAAAAAACCTTCATTCAACTGAATTTTTATCCACCATATTCAAGATTATTAAAATTTTCTAAAGTGAAACCAAAATAGCAACGTCTTTAAATGACTCATACACTTTACTTATCTTTATTTAGCAGTTCACACAAGCAGCCTGTTCGCAACTAAAAACAGTTTACCTTAAGTCAATTGTTTCTCTAAGAGCTAACCACTCTTCGTAAATGTTAGTATTATTGTTTAACTTTGCTTTGGTCAAAGAAATGGAATAGATGCTGGCAACCTCTTCCATATTTCACATCAGGTGAGAAAATGCAGAAAAATAGAAAGAGAGATTGGGGAAGAAAATGGGCATCATAATCCCAGAGAAGGAAACAAATCTTTTTTATTTATTTTAGAGATGTGGGGTACAATTCAGGGTTAAGGTTAGGTATACAAGTGGTCATTGACAGACAGGAAGAGCACACCAGTTACTCTATTCTGAACACTAACACAGAAAGTCAGAGAAAAACACCTTTGTCCTAAAGATATAAGCTCACATACAATTACCTATAAATGTAAGAAAAAGTAACATATTTTAATAGAGCTGGGTACAAATGTATTTTATACAATTTTCTTTTTTAAATTGTTAATTGGGAGTTATAGTCAGAATTCACACAACAAATTGGATAATGCCAGTGATTAAGGTTGTTGATTACGGATCACTTAGTATTAGGTATTAAGAAAATGTATAAAATAAATTTGACAAATGTGTTAAAGTGTTGTTGTCAATGGATTTAGTCATATTTGATGATAATTTAGTCATATTTGATGAACGAAGACACCAGTGCTGTTGGGTATTATATGTTAGGTAGTGATGCAAATTGCTTTTTGTTCTTGGCATTGAGCTTTGCTTCCATACTTTTTGAAAAAAATTGTTGAGGCATTTGCCAATTATTTTATTCAATTCTTCATAAAGTGACAAATAAGAAATTTCTCTCAAAGTGAGAGAAATATTCCCTTTTTGAAGAATGTTGTGTTTCTTTCCCTTGAAAAATTTGAAGTATATAACTTGTTATTTTAAGCTCCCTGTGAAAACAACATTTGTATCCTGAAGATGTAGCATAGTACAGGACTTAGGGAAAGCATTTAAAATATATCTGTGAAATGGATCAATAAATAAAAGTTTGAATTTTATTTACTAAGAAGTTCAGAGCTAGACTTGACATTATCCTCATATTGAATCAAAATGTAAGTATATTTATTTTTCTCAATCCTGATTTTCCATTTTTATTTCTATTTTACTAGCTTTATTGCATTGTCATTTCTGTTTCTAGTAAGTTCAATTTGTGGTGAAGAAAGATAGCCATTGTTGGTTTCTTGCAGGTGGTTCTTACTATTTTGAGGCATGTTCTTTGCCAACCATGTATCTGACAGAGGCCAAACATCTGGGATCTACAAGGAACTGAAATGTGCCAAAAAGAAAAAAACAGACAGTTCCATTACAAAGTGGGCAAAAGATATGAACAGACACTTCTCAAAAGAAGACATATGAGAAACCAATGGATACATGAAAAATGCTCAACCTCACTAGTCATCAAAGAAAGGCAAATTAAAATGACACTGGGATACCACCTAACTCAAATCAGGATGGCCATCATCAATAACTAAAAAAACAACAGATGCTGAAGAGTATGTGGTGAAAAGAAAATACTTCTACACTGTTGGTGAGAGTGTAAACTAGTACAACTTCTATAGAAAACAGTTTGGTGATTCCTAAAAGATCTAAAAATCAACCGCCCATATGACCCTGCAATCCCCCTACTGGTAATATATTTGGAGGAACTCAAATCACTCTATGAAAAAGATACCTGCACATGCATGTCTATTGCAGCATTATTCACAACAGCAAAGGTATGAAACCAACTGTGCTGTCCATTGAAAGAGGACTGGATTAAAAAAATGTGGTACATGTACATGATGGAATATTACACAGTCATAAAGAAGGACAAAATTATATACTTCGCAGCAACTTGGATGGACTTAGAGTCTATAATACTGAATGATCTATCACAGAAACAAAGAACCGAGTAACTCATGTTCTCACTCACAAGCAGACCTTGAAGAACTATCAAAATACTATGAGAGAGGGATTGGCAGTAATGGGGAACTGCCAGGAGAGGGCAGGGGCAGGATTGGCAGTAGTGATAAACTGCCAGGGGCAGGGGGCACACCTCAACCACAAGGGTACCTGCATAATGAACATTTGTATACCTAACCCTGAATTGTACCCCACATATATAAAATAATGTTTTTATAAAAAATTGAGTATGAAGTACCTAGCAATAAGATAAGAGAGAAAGAAAAAAACAGTTTCACAATGATATAAGCAATATATTATATGATCCTCGAGGAAAAAATGGTTGGGTCTAGCTGAAATTCATCAAGGGAAGAGAAACATTGCACAGGAAATAAATGTCTTGAACATTTCACAGTATGTATAGAGGGGAGTTAGTTATCCATTCTGGCTAGAGCAGTGGGTTCATAAAGAAAAGCAGTAGAAGATAATACTGAAAAAAAAACTCAACTAAAAATCAGACTGGGAAGGAGAGTGAATGAGAGGTTAAGAGCTTGTTTCTTACACTGCACAGTTTGAAGCCACTAGAGACAGTTGAGAAAAAAAAATATGTAAAGACATCATTGTCATTTCTTAGGAAAGTAACTTCAGTGGCAATATGATGGATGATTTGGAGGAATGAGAGACTTAAAACAATTGGAAAGTTTTGCAGTAATCTAAGTGGTAAGTAATAAGAGCCAAATTAGAGGAAGGCAGGTATATTAGTCAAGGAAAAATTAAAAAAATAAAATCAATATGACTGAATCACAGATGGAATATGAAGATAAAGAGTGGAGAAAGGACTTCTGGCAAGATGGTGACAGGGCAGCGTGGTCTGTGAGACCCTCTGTGAAAGAGAACACTCATAAAGACCCTAGCACTCTCCTAAGGACTGCAGCACCCATCTTCCACAGCCTGCTCTTCACAGGGAGCTCAGCTGCCACCATCACTGGCCATCGCTACTCAGATACCACGGTGGTCTGGGCTGCTCCTGCAGTTGTGGATACCGCTGTTGTGGTCATTCCCAGCTCGTGCCTGAAGTGACCCATGACTTCAGACCATGAAGCCCCTGCAAGCAGGATCTTCTGAGATCGCCGCTGCCTGGCTGCTGCTGCCACTGCCACATCACACCCCTAGCACAGAGACAGACCTGTGGAACTCCCCCCCCCCGTGTCTGGGGAAGTTGCCGTGGCAGGTCACGGATCCGTAACCAGCTGACTCCCCCACTCCCCTCTGAACTGCAGCCATGAGATTGCACCACCTGCTGGGGGTGCAAGGTAACATCAAAACAGGAATGGCAGAGGCTCATCCCTCTTGATAAATAGAAAAAGCCAGATCTCAGTAATGGACTGGTCAGGGGGCCCATATCTGAACTGTTCTTCACAGCAGACCAGGGGCAACTGACCCTAACTGTGAACAATTCTACCAGCCTGCAAAGACAGATAGAAATCAGAGTTGAAAGGACATTGGACTTAAAGGAAAAGTCTCATAGTGTGCTTGGTTGGTTCTGTTAGTCCACTGACTTTAATCTATCCCTTTTCCCTTTTTTCTTTTTTTTTCTTTTTCCTTTTTCCTTTTTTAAAATTTCTCTGTAAACCCTATCTTTGTATAAAGGATTAGCACACCAATAAGGAGGTTGGTCAGCATGTATGTTAGCATCATTGTATGTTTTAGCTTTTTATATGGTTGTTGGTTAGTTTTCAGTCGTGATTATTGTGTTTCTTTATATTTGTTTCAGTTTTTGTGTCTCTTTTCACTTACCAGTCAGTACACTCATCTGTTTTCCCTCTTATTCCTTTCTCTCTCCACCCCTCTCTTCCCCCCACCACTGCGTGCTCCATTCTCTTCCCTCTGTTAACCTCGTTTGGCTTTCAGGGAGTAAACCTGCAACCCCATTGCATGGACAGACTCCGAGGCAGTGGGAAGTAGGTTTCAGACTATCCACACACCTGTTGGCAGATACTGGGATCCGCAGAGAGATTTTGAATCACAGCTCCCCCCTTAATTAAATCCCCAAACTACAAAAATGACTGCCCTCAACCTACTGTCCAATTTCAGAACTGAACAAAGCAAGAGGAAATACATTAGGAAGAATAGGAGACTGAACAAACAGAAGTAAAAGAAACCCCTCCACCTCTGAATAACAGAATCAAAGAAGATGGGGAAGTGGAGGGAAGGGAAAAGTAGGGATGAAAAATCTGCACAAATGAAGAACCGAAAGAAGAATATAGGTCTCACACAGACCCCTGGGAGGTCAGACACTGAGAAAACAGACTTCAGAACACAAACAATGAAGAGCCCCCAGAATGACTGGTCACAAGCAACAAATCCAGACATCAAGGCATTAATTGAGAGAATTAAAAAAAAATTGAGGAGAGGCAAGAGGAAAATAGGAAGGAGCTGATGACAGAAATAACAGCAGTAAAGAATACTGTGATGGAAATAAATAACAAACTAATAAGCATGGAAAACAGAATTAGCCAAGCAGAAGAAAGAATCTCAGAACTTGAAGACCAAAATACAGAACTAACCCAAACTGTCAAAAACATAGAAAAGAAGCTTAAAAAGCCAGAACAAAACCTTCAGGAGATGAATGATTACTTCAAGAGACCAAATCTAAGAATAATTGGCCTTCCTGAGGCAGAGAGAGAGTCAGAGGTCACACTGGAACAAACATTTCATGAAATCATTCAAGAAAACTTCCCTCCCCTCATCAGTGATGCAAAAATTTAAGCACAAGAGATTCAGAGAACCCCTGCAAGACCACAAATGAGAAGACCAACTCCCAGACATTCACCTAAACAAAGTAGGTATAAAAGAAAAAATCCTAAAGGCAGCAAGAGAAAAAGGTCAGACTACCTACTAAGGAAGACCAATTAGAATAGCTGCAGATTTATGTACAGAAACACTTCAGGCTAGGAGAACTCAGAGTCCAATCTTCAATGCTCTCAAAGAAAAACAATTTCAACCAAGAATAACCAACCCAATTAAGCTAAGCTTCATCAGTAAGGGATATTGAAATCTTTCCCAGACATTCAATCCCTAAGAACTTATGCTGCATCTAGACCAGCTCTATAAGAAACAGTCAAGAAAGTGTTAAGCATAGAAAAAAGGCACAAGAATTCAGGAAAAAGATTGAAAACACACACGAATCAACCCAAAAATCAAAAGAAGGACAACAAACAGGAGCAAGAACAACTCTATAAGAACATCATGACAGGGATAAACTCTCACATTCAATTATTAGCCCGAATGTGAATGGACTAAAGCATCACTGAAAAGACATAGAATGGCAAAATGGATAAAATATCATGAGGCAACAATATATTGTCTCCAAAAGACTCATCTCACCAGAAAGGACACTCACAGACTCAAAGTAAGAGGATGGGAAGGAAAATTTCAGACAAACGAAGACAAAAGCAGGAGTTGTGATCTTAATATCAGACAGCATACTCTTTAAGTAATCAAAAATTTAAAAAGATACAGAAGGTCACTACATAATGCTAAAAGGTTCAATATATCAACAAGAAATATCCATCCTAAACATATATGAACCCAACTTAGAAGCACAAACTTTCATAAAGCAACTTCTAGGCAAACTTAAAAAAGATATTGACTCTAACACTATCATAGCTGGGGACATGAATACCCCACTCTCAACCCTAGACAGATCATCAAGACAAAAATCAGCAAGGAGATCTGGAATCTCAATGTGACTCTTGACCAAATGGACTTAATTGATACCTACAGAACA
>NW_007180541.1:25683-26651 GCF_000164805.1 Carlito syrichta
AAAGGAAATGGAGGACTTTCTGACATCACACAACCTCCCCAGGTTGAAACAAGAAGAAGTCAAGCCCCCAAATAGACCAATAACAATCCAGGAAATTGACTATGTCATAAGAAAACTTCCTACCAAAAAAGTCCAGGACAAGATGACTTTCCAGCAGAATTCTACAAAACATACAAAGAGGAACTGACACCACTCCTATTGAAAGTATCCCAGGTGATTGAGAAAGATGAAACATTCCCCAGATCATTTTATGAAGCTTACATCACATTGATACCCAAGGCAGGTAAAGATACGAAAAAGAATGAGAACTACCCACCAATATCCTCTATGAACATAGATCTTGTTGAGGAACATGATCCTAGCAAACCAGTTCCAAGAACACATACGAAAAATCATTCACCACAACCAAGTAGGCTTCATAACTAGGATGCAAGACTGGTTGAACATTTGTAAGACTATAAACATAATTAAATATGTCAACCGATGTAAAAACAAAAACCACATGATTTTATCATTAGATGCAGAGAAAGCTTTTGATAAAATCCAGCACCCCATCTTGATAAAAACCCTCCAACATCTAGGCATAGATGGAACATACCTCAAAATAGTAAGAGCCATCTATGAGAGACCCACAGCCAGCATATTGCTGAACAGACAGAAATTGGAACCATTTAAATGGGAACGAGACAAGGATGCTCACTCTAACCCCTCCTGTTCAACATAGTTTTGGAAGTTCTAGCTACAGCAACAAGACAAGAGAAAGTGATCAGTAGTATTCAAACAGGAAAAGAGAAAATCAAGTTATCCCTCTTTGCAGATGACATGATTCTATACCTCGAAAACCCAAGGGAATCTGTCAAAAACCTCCTTGCACTGAAAAAGGACTCTGGCAAAGTCTCAGGTTATAAAATAAATGTGCAAAACAAAATCACATTTCTATACACCTAATAATAAACAAAGAGAAACCC
>NW_007180541.1:27464-28977 GCF_000164805.1 Carlito syrichta
AATGTAAAACCTCAAACCATAAGAACCTTAGTAAATGAAGGACATACCCTCATGGAAATCAGAACTGGCATCCAATTTCTGAACAAAACCCCAAGGGCCCATGCCATAAGCGATAAGATAGACAGGTGGGACCTCATCAAACTGACATGCTTCTGCAAAGCCAAAGAAGCAATCAAGAGAGCAGGGAATATTTTTTCCCACAGACTGGGAAAAATATTTGCCAACTCTATGTCTGACAAAAGTATACCATCTAGGATCTACAAGGAACTCAAACGTGCTGAAAAGAGAAAAGCAAACAGCTCCATTACAAAGTCGGCAAAACATATGAATAGAAAGTACTCAGGTGAAGACATACGAGTGGCCGACAGATACATGAAAAAATGTTCAGCCTAACTAGCCATCAAAGAAATGCAAATTAAAATTACACTGAGATACCACCTAACTCCAGTCAGAATGTCCATCATCAATAATTAAAACAATAACAGATGCTGGATAGGATGTGGTGAAAAGGGAACACTTCTACACTGTTGGTGGGAGTGTAAATTAATACAGTCTCTGTGGAAAACAGTGTGGCAATTCCTAAAAGTTCTAAAAATAGACCTTTCACATGACCCCACAGTCTCCCTGCTGGGAATATACCCAGAAGAACTCAAATCACTCTATAAAAAAGATACCTGGACATATATGTATATTGTAGCATTGTTCACAATGGCAAGAACATGGAACCATCTGTGCTGCCCATCAAACGAGGACTGGCAAAAAAACATGTGGTACATATACAGAATAGAATATTATGCAGTCATAAGAACAAAATCATGAACTTCGCAGCAACCTGGATGGACTTAGTGTCTATAATACTGAGTGATCTTTCACAGAAACAAAGAACTGAGTATCACAAGTTCTCACTTAAAAGTGGACCTTGAACAACTATCGTCATATTATCAAAAAAGGACTGACAGTAGTAGGGAACTGCGGGAGGAAGGGGTTGGCGGAGGGGTGGGTAGGTGGAATTGGCAGTAGTGGGAATCTGCCTGGGGAAGGGGGGTCACACCTCCTCAACAAAGGTACTTACACAATGAGTATTTATATACCTAACCCTGAATTGTACCTCACAATTTAAAAATTATATATGTATATATATATTTATGAAAGATAAAGTCAAAGAACATCTGCCAGCTCTTAGTTCCAGGTAGGAGGCAACCAGTGAATTCATCCTCTTGCATCAATGAAGATTGCATCAAATAAAGATAACTGGAGCTGTGTGTTCCACACCTTGCTGGCCGAGGCAGCAGACCTGGACGCACCAGCAAGCTTTGAACAAATCTATAAGCCAAAGTTGGTTCAGAAGCCCAAGTGTCATCTCCTAAGTGGGTGTAAAAGCAATCCTGAAAAGAATGACAGAAAGAAAAATAGTCAAGCCTGTTTTAGACCCACCAACACATGTTAACATTTTAACATCCTTGAAACCTCCACCCCGAGGAAATGTAGTCCTAGCCAGGCATGATACCTCACA
>NW_007180542.1:0-773 GCF_000164805.1 Carlito syrichta
TTCCAGCCCAGAGCAGACTGCCTGCATCTTGGGTGGTCTGCACAGCTGCTCTTTGGGCAGAGGGTCAACCCCATGTGGCTTTGAGAGATTGCAAAGAACTTTTCAGTCTCCAGTACTATGAGGACTGGGTCAGGGTTGGTGGGGGAACAGGTTCTGGTGTCAACTCTCCTGCATTCCCATCTTGGCGACTTCCCTTATTGGCCGAGAGAACTTGTAAATTGGGGACCATCACAGGCCCTGCCTCACAGGGCTGCTGGGGATTTGAGGAGTTCTCCAAAACACCCAAAGTGGCTCCTGGCACGTAGTAAGTGTTCAGTGGATGATGCTGTTATGTTTTCTTCCTTGCTTGACTTCCCCATTTTACAGGCAATGCTGCTGTAACTCAGAGAGGTGGAGGCATTTTCCTGAGGCCACACAGCAAGTCAGTGACAGAGCTGGGACCAAATCCCCTCCCTCCCCCCATCCTGCCCTACTTCTTTCTGTCTTCCCACCTCTGACTCCCAGCTGGGGCCCTCATCTAATTGGGAGGGGCCTCCCTAGAGCATGTGGGACTGCCCGCTCTGGGAGGTGGGTCATACTTTGAATGTCTGCCATTTCTGGAAGAGGCTGGGGGCTGATGGCCCCCCACAGCTCCCAGCCTCCCAGGAATCCCAGCTTCATCCAGCCTCCTGGGAATTCCAGGCTTGTCTTACCTCTGTACTGGCTGACAAGCCCTCAGCCTCTTCCCTACTTTCAGCAATAGCACAGACCATCTGGCATCGGCTTCAAATAAA
>NW_007180543.1:0-2646 GCF_000164805.1 Carlito syrichta
ACCATCCAGAAACATCAATTTATTGTCCAGCTTAAAAAGAAAATCAACTATTGAATAATATTACACCCCGAATGGAAAACTAGAGTCATAGGAGGATAGCTTTACCTGAGCTTAAAACAAACATGAAGAAAAGGGAATGGCAAACTTAAAACCAGAAGCTTCTATGCCCACATTTTTTGCTCATAGATGGCAAAATACATACACTGGAATTGAGATGTCTGCACAGGGAATCAGGTCCTACACTATCCCCCACCCCCTAGACAGACTACCAAAACATCAAACCAAACAGATCATAGTATTCCCGACCTACAGAATCTACTGACATCAAAGTTCAAGTAGGAAAATACTCCTTATACAACTGTGATCACTTCTCTTTGGACTTCAGATGTCACTTATTTACTTAACATAAAATAATCTTACTAAAGAAGAAAGCACATAAGAATAGGAGAAATGAGTGGTATATACTGTAGCACTGTAACAGGAATCCTTGTAAGGATGTTCTGGGTCTGGCTACCTCAAAAGTTTTATCCCTGGCAGAAAAGTAGCAGCGAGGTAACAGAAGTATTTCCAAAACCCTAGCAGGGATTTGTTGTGCCTTTAGCTGGCAAAGTTCAGAAAACGTGACAACAGCCATTTCTAAAAGTAGCCACCCAAAGAGATGGTTACTAATATTTGTCAATCATGATGAAATCCAATAGCTCTCTGGGACAGATCTGAATTAGTAGCATTGAGAGGCTATTTCTTGAACCCCAATTAGAATCCTTCATAAACTATTGCAGTTTTGCTGCTTGGTTCTGAAACGAGAAACAGTGGATGAAACCAAATAATTTTCAACTCCTATTGTGAATTTACATTTCTTTAAGTGATATTTAATTAATGAATCACAAATATGTAACCTGTCATTATGTCACCAAGCTGGACAACAATGGAGAGAGTGGAGGTATCACTGCTGTCTTATAACTTTTAACGCCACAGACTTCATTTGCATCCCCATTAAAGGACAAGGTCATGTCTCTGTTTTTTATCTGTTCCTGGGTCGTCCAGAGACTGAGGTCTTCAAGACAGATCTGTGCAGCGATGAGAATGACAACTATTTGAAATGTGGAGAAATAATGTGAAAGATTTTAATGTCAAACTTATTGTCTGAGAAAAAAACATTTATGATCTTTTTGTTAGTTTGACAGTTGAATGACATAAACCTACAAGTGAGTAGAAGGTTGAGACTTCTTTCCTTCTCCTCCATGCTATCAACAGAGTCTTTAAATGTCCTAGAATATTCTGAGACAGATTTTAATTTTGAATATAACCTCCTAAAAAGTGAGGTATAAAACTATATTCAACGTCTAAATTGCAAATTTGTTGATACTATCAATGCATGTGTTTAACTGAGATGCATAAAAGCCTTTCTCCTCAAAAGGCTTATATTTAACTAAAAGTGTCACTTTTTAAAGAAAGTTTATGACTAAAATGTATATCATCATTACCAGCAGGAATATGATTGTGTCTGGGAACCCATTTCACTAGACAGCCAAAAGTCTTCTAACAAATGGGTTTATAATGTGTTTTTTCTATTCTGGTGATTAAACAGTAAGCTCTTGGGGAGTGATTTGTTTTTATTTTTACAGTGATCACCTATCAAACTGTTTTGCTTTGATATTATAGTTCCCAATATGGAGTTCAATAGTCCTAGACAGACAGAGGTCTAAGAACTGCAGTTCTTGAATCCAACCTCCTGGAAAAGTGAAGTATAAAACTCTGGCTCCAACTGCTTGTTCCGGTACTTGTTTACAATGTCAGTGATTTTCTGTTTCCGGCGGACGTGGGGTGGACTATAGGAGTCACTCTCCAGCCTTTTTCTTCTACAAATGTTAATTACAGTCTGCCGCACCAGAAAGCCTTGAAAACAGAGAGTTTTAAAATAAATGTTAACAACTAGTCAATTAGGTGAACTATCTGTATTCAAGTGAACTATTCTCTGCATATTCAAACTATTTCATTCAATTTGTAAAAGTTCCCATCCCCAGAGAGACAGACATAGCCTGAAGATAAAACTGTCAAAAGAAATACACAATAACAAGGAAAAAGATCATCAAAAATCAAGTCTGACAACCAATTTCCTGTCCTGGATTATAAACAGTTGTCTTCATTGTCTAATACCAGAAATTTGTTAGGTTCTACTCATATTTATTAGATTAAGAACAATAAGGCTGGGCGCAGTGGCTCACACCTATAATCCTGATACTTTGGGAGGCTGAGGTGAGAGGATTGTCTGAGTTTGAGACCAGCCTGGGAAACTTGGTGAGACTTCATCTCTACAATAAATCAAAAAATTAGTCAGGTGTGGTGGTGCACACCTATAGTCCCAACTACTTGGAAAGCTGAGGTGGAAGGATCGCCTGAGCCCAGCAGGTCAAGGCTGCAATGGCCGGGAGCATACCACTGGACGACAGAGTGAGACTCCAACTCAAAACAAACAATACAATACACTCCCTTTTGGGGGGCAGGGGGTTGGGGTCTCTGTCGCTCAGGCTGCAGTGCGGTGGCACGATCATGGCTCACCACAGCCTCATCCTCCCTCGATGACCACTCAGGTGATCCTTCTGCCTCAGCCTCCCAAGTAGCTGGGACTGCAGGTACATGGCATCA
>NW_007180544.1:0-795 GCF_000164805.1 Carlito syrichta
CAATTTGAATTATATCTAATACCTAAGCCAAAACCACAGTTTATGGGAAACAGGAACAATGGGTTTCTAGAGTGAACTATGCCTGTCACAGTCACAGAGCCTTCAACTTAGTCCAGCAGAGTTCCTTTAGGTTGCTTGTGCTGCATGGTAAAAGGAGGAGGAAAATGGGGTCAATGGCTCCCAAACACATTCTAGAAGTTTTGAGGTCCATGGCCCTCCGTGATCCCTAATGCTCAGTGGGCCTCTGTGGCCAGCTCACAACATCTCCCCCTTTTTATTTTTTAGCACAAAACCATAAAACTCGGTGTTGAGCTGAGAAATGTTCTTCTTCAGCACTCTGAAAATAACTGGAAGTAGGCATAGCAACACAAGAATCACTGTCCCGCAAATTCTCACATTAATGAGTATAGACTTCAATGACTTTTGATTAACAAACAATGAGAAGTTATTAAATATGGAGCTAGCTAATTCATAGGACCGGAACTGCTTTTCAGCAACAGTCATGTCCTGCACATCTTGATGTAATTTAGTAAGGTCTATACTCAAGTCTGAATGATTCCAAATTCCAAGGATATGATTCTTTATCTTGTCCCAATTATGGACAGACTTATTCCCCTCCAAAGGAGTGAGGCAAATCCACTTAAACTCAGAGTGACATCAGAAAGCCAATTTTATCTTTAAAGTTACAAGCTCTTGTCCTACTACTAAAACTCCCTCCTCTAAAGCATTAACCTTACTCTCTAACTTTCGATCTGTAATCTCCTGAGAAGCTAAAGCAATAGAAACATTCTTAGA
>NW_007180545.1:0-859 GCF_000164805.1 Carlito syrichta
CTCCCACATCTCCCCATTTTTATTTTTTAGCACAAAACCATAAAACTCGGTGTTGAGCTGAGAAATGTTCTTCTTCAGCACTCTGAAAATAACTGGAAGTAGGCATAGCAACACAAGAATCACTGTCCCGCAAATTCTCACATTAATGAGTATAGACTTCAATGACTTTTGGTTAACAAACAATGAGAAGTTATTAAATATGGAGCTAGCTAATTCATAGGACTGGAACTGCTTTTCAGCAACAGTCATGTCCTGCATATCTTGATGTAATTTAGTAAGGTCTATACTCAAGTCTGAATGATTCCAAATTCCAGGGATATGATTCTTTATCTTGTCCCAATTATGGACAGACTTATTCCCCTCCAAAGGAGTGAGGCAAATCCACTTAAACTCAGAGTGACATCGGAGAGCCAATTTTATCTTTAAAGTTACAAGCTCTTGTCCTACTACTAAAACTCCCTCCTCTAAAGCATTAACCTTACTCTCTAACTTTCGATCTGTAATCTCCTGAGAAGCTAATGCAATAGAAACATTCGTAGATAACTGATCAGCAAAGGTAGCTGTATGAACTTCCTTAGATACAGCTACAGCTGAAACTGTTACTGAAGTAGCAATAGCTTATTGATGTTGTAATTCCTAAAATTAAAGTAGCTAAAAATGTTTTTCCTTCTTTCTAACACAGCATTAACCTTATACAATGTCTGTAAACCATATTCAAAATATCAACGAGATGACAAAGGTATGGGGACTATCAAATAGGGGAGTTGCTTAAGAATGACAAATCCCTCATAAAAGGGGTTGGTTAACAATTAGTAAAATGTATTCAGTACAAGATATCTTATAAACATTAGCACGATAA
>NW_007180546.1:0-3543 GCF_000164805.1 Carlito syrichta
TCCTTAGTTAAGTCAGCTCGCTGGCTAGCTCTTTAGCTAGTTAGCTAGGTAGTTAAGACAGCTGACAAGTCAGCAGGATACTTAGGTAGTTAGTTAATTATGTCAGCTGGTTAGCCACCTGTCTAGATTGATGTTTGTTAGTTAAGACAGCTTACTAATCTGCTGGCTATCTAGTTATGTCAGCTAGTTGAGTCAGCTGGCTAGCCAATTGGCTAGCTTGTTAAGTCAGCTAGTTAATTCAAGTGGCTAGCCAATTGACTAGCTAGGAAGCTCGCTAGTTAAATCAGGTGGCTAGCCAGCTGGCTTGTTTTTTAAGTCAGGTAGTTAAGTCAGCTGACTTGCCAATTGGCTAGGTAGGTAGCTAGGTAACTAAGGCAGCTGGCTAGCCGGCTAGCTACCTAGTTAAGTCAGTGTGTTAAGTGAACTTGCTATGCCACTGGCTAGCTAGGTGGCTAGCTAGTTAAATCAGCTGGCTAGCTGGATGGCTATCTAGTTAAATCAGTTAGTTAAGTAAGTTGTAAACCGCCAGGCTAGATAAGTGGCGGCCAAGTTAAGCTGGCTGGTTAGCAGGCTGGTCAGGTATGTGGCCAGCTAGTTAAGCCAGTTGGCTAGCTGGCTGACCAGCAGCACACTCAACGGCTGACTAGTTTAGTCAGCTGACCAGTCGACTCACTCACAGGCCAACTAGAAAAGTCAACTCACCTTTCTGCTCACTCACTTGCCAACTAGTTTAGTAGCTAACCGGTCTGCCTACTAGCCGTCCAACAAGATAAGTCAACTAACCAATCGACCGACTAGTGGACCAACTTGGAAGCTGACAAGTTAGCTCAACTAACTAGTCGACCAACAATTTAGATCAGCTAACTAGTCGGCCAACTAGTTGACAGACTAGTTTGGTCAGCAAATAAGTAGGCAACAAATTAAACTTGCTAACAAGTCCGTCAACTCATTAGTCAGTTAGCTAACCCAGCTAACTAGTTTACTGACTAGTCATCCGACATGTAAAGCCAGCTAACAAGTCAGCCGAGTAGTCAGCCAACGTGTTAAACCAGCTAAGTAGTCCGTCTACTCAGCCAAAAATTTAAAACACCTAGCTAACTCGTTAACCAGCTAGTTAAGACAGCTAGTTAAGTCATTTACTGCAGGGATCCAGTCCCTGCAAGTTTTGTGGAGTCCCTTGGAATATGTGGTGGCATTGGCGAATCTGTAGTGACAGATATTAAAAAGAAAAAAAGACGGAAAGATAGATATAAAGAGGAGAAAGAGAGAGAAAAAAGTGGACAACTGTTCAGTGAAATGAGCAGAAGTCGTTTATTGAAGTTACAACAGGTATTTATCCCCAAATTTTAGAGTCTCTCAAGTCTTTCATGTGACCACGAATCCAGGTACAGGAGGGGCATGCCCCACCCACCAGATGTTTTCTCAGGTATGAGGAAGGACAAATCCCAAGATTGTCTTATTGTTCCCTTTGCTAGTTAATGCTCTTCAAAAGCAGTGCAACAATCCCTACTAGCCTAATGGTGCTCTGGTAATCAATAACTTCTAAAGCTCACTCAATACCCATGATTACTACCTTAAACTTTATTACCTTTTTATTCTATGCTAATACTACTTACATAATGCTATAGAAGCTCTTAATTATAGCTTAAACCAATTGTTAAGGAATGTGGCCTGGTACAAAAATCATGCTGGGCTCTTTAGGATGTGGCCCAGTCCAAGGTTCATGGTGGGCCACATTTTGGAACAACAGACTACAATCTCTTAACAAAATGGCTATTCTAAAGTCCTATATATCTATTCTAATTTATCTGAAAATTTCTAATTCCTGATCCTAATATATAAAACTGAGCATCAGCAACAAAGCTTCTAAAAATAAAACCCAAATATAAACTGTAAATGTACTAAGACCAAAACCACAATAGTAGAAAATGGAGACAATGAAATTTCTAAAGTTAACTGTATTCTTATTAAACCTCAAAATATCATGATTGATCATGCTTGAACTAACATGATTCCCTGACGTCAGCATGACCTATTCTACAATACTTTCTATGAATAAAATAAATTCAATTTCTATAATAGGCAGAAAAACTTTACACTTACTGAAGCTAAATCCGGCCTAAAAGAATGCAGCCCAGTCCAAAGTCCATGCTGGGCCCTCAGGAATGTGGCAAAGCCAAACTTCGAGCTGGCCCATTTCTGATAACTCTAGATAGTCATCTATACCATTGAGAAGCTGAAAATAGCTCTCCATAAGTATATACTAATTCTACAAATGGACTTTTAAATATTATAAAAAGGCTTGTACCATATAAAAGGCTCCCAAATGTGACTTGAATTTGAATTATATCTAATACCTAAGCCAAAACCACAGTCTATGGGAAACAGGAACAATGGGTTTCCAGAGTGAACTATGCCTGTCAAGGTCAGAGAGCCTTCAGCTTAGTCCAGCAGAGTTCCTTTAGGTTGCTTATGCTGCATGGTAAAAGGAGGAGGAAAATGGGGTCAATGGCTCCCGAACACATTCTAGAAGTTTTGGGGTCCACAGCCCTCTGTAATCCCTAATGTTCAGTGGGCCTCTAAGGCCAGCTCCCAACATCTCCCCATTTTTATTTTTTAGCACAAAACCATAAAACTCGGTGTTGAGCTGAGAAATGTTCTTCTTCAGCACTCTGAAAATAACTGGAAGTAGGCATAGCAACACAAGAATCACTGTCCCGCAAATTCTCACATTAATGAGTATAGACTTCAATGACTTTTGATTAACAAACAATGAGAAGTTATTAAATATGGAGCTAGCTAATTCATAGGACTGGAACTGCTTTTCAGCAACAGTCATGTCCTGCACATCTTGATGTAATTTAGTAAGGTCTATACTCAAGTCTGAATGATTCCAAATTCCAGGGATATGATTCTTTATCTTGTCCCAATTATGGACAGACTTATTCCCCTCCAAAGGAGTGAGGCAAATCCACTTAAACTCAGAGTGACATCGGAGAGCCAATTTTATCTTTAAAGTTACAAGCTCTTGTCCTACTACTAAAACTCCCTCCTCTAAAGCATTAACCTTACTCTCTAACTTTCGACCTGTAATCTCCTGAGAAGCTAATGCAATAGAAACATTCGTAGATAACTGATCAGCAAAGGTAGCTGTATGAACTTCCTTAGATACAGCTACAGCTGAAACTGTTACTGAAGTAGCAATAGCTTATTAATGTTGTAATTCCTAAAATTAAAGTAGCTAAAAATGTTTTTCCTTCTTTCTAACACAGCATTAACCTTATACAATGTCTGTAAACCATATTCAGCATATCAATGAGATGACAAAGGTATGGGGACTATCAAATAGGGGAGTTGCTTAAGAATGACAAATCCCTCATAAAAGGGGTTGGTTAAACAATTAGTAAAATGCATTCAGTACAAGATATCTTATAAACATTAGCATGATAAACAATTTTAACAGTTTGATATTCATTCCAAATAAGAAATATATAAGGAGATTGCAAGTATGCTCTAATAAGGTATGACTGAGTTTGTCCAATA
>NW_007180547.1:0-1221 GCF_000164805.1 Carlito syrichta
GACAAGGTTTACATGCTCAAGACATATTTAATGAACATTTCTGCCCCAACTTCTTGTGGGAGTGTTTGTATTAATCTCCTAGGGCTGCTGTTACAAACAATCACAATTTTGGTAGTGTGAATTAACAGAAACTTATTCTCTGACAGTTCTGGAGGTCACAAGTGCGAACATTGTCAGCAGGGCTGGACACCCTCCAAATGTCCCAGGGGAGAATTCTTTTTTACATGTTCCAGCTTTGGTGATTCCACATGTTCCCAGTACATGCAACACTCTGATGTCTGCTTCTGCCTTCATGTGACCTTCTTCTCTGTGCCTGTCTTTTCTGTCAAAAAAAAAAAAATCTTGTCAATGGATTTGGGGCCCACTAGGATAGCACATGATAATCTTATCTCAAAATCTTTAATGCAATTATAGCTGCAAAGACCCATTTTCCAAATAAGGTCATATTTCACAGTCTCCCTGAATACATCTTTTATTTTTTTCTTGGCAGTGGGGACATCATTCAACCTACTACAATATTTAAAGGCATAGGTTGGACAAAACAGTTTTGATGGCAAAGAGCAGAGACACAGTCAGAATATTCAAGTAGGAGGATATTATTCTGACATGTCAGTCTATGAGAGTACTTTCATGAAGATTTATGAAAGCAGAATACATTATAGAACAAGTCAAAAAAAGTGTGGAGCAGGAAGGTGATTCTAGATTCACACTGGCTCAAGGAACTCTAGATGGAGAAGTTAACCAATGTTTTTGCTAAAATGAATTAATATTTTAGTTTATTACATTTTATACTTTTATGCTAAAATGAATTGGTCAGTCCTTGTTCGTAATGTGATTCTGCTCATCATGTCCATGTCAGCTTCACTCCCACACCATGAACTAACGTACTCTGCTTATTACAGGCTCTGTTTTCCCATTATGCTTATGTATTATTGTCTACCCAGTCACATCTCTGTATAGCTTACTCTGTCTTCATACTTCTAACTACACATTTCTTTCTTAGATTTTGAATTTAAGTCCCTGAACTAGAGAATGTGATTGAGTCATTTTATTTTTTGGTCAAGTGACAAAGACATGACTTGGTTGTTGACCAGCTTTTCCCCTCTGATCCAGTTATTTGTGACTGGGAGAGAAGAGGTCGTAGTTTATGATTTTATGGTACAGTATCTTTCTCTTATAGAATTATGGATTTGGAATTGGAACATAGGGCAGGTAACAAAG
>NW_007180548.1:0-698 GCF_000164805.1 Carlito syrichta
AAATTATACTTAAAAGGTGCACCTTTCCATAATATGAACTTTTTAATAATTTTAATTCTTCCAATCCATGAATACAGTATGTCTTTCCAGTTATTTGTGTCCTCATCAATTTTCATCTATGTTTTATAGATTTCAGTGCATAGATTTTTTATTGCCTGAATTAAATTTATTTCTAAGCAATTTATTCTTTTGATACTATTGTATCAAAAGACAAACTAACTTTTTTTTTATTTTTTTTTATTTTTTTTTTTATTTTTTTTTCATTAATCAGTAGTTTTTATTATGGTTTTGTGGGGTACAGTTAAGGGTAGGTGTACAATGACGTTTCATTCAGGCACCCTGTAGATAAGAAGTGTTTTCCCATCCCCCGACAGATATTTGCTACTGTTAATCCCATCCCCCTCCCCCCCATAGTTTCCCAGTACCATCCGTCATTTTCTCATAGTATTGCATTGGATGTTCAAGGTCCATTATATGAGTGAGAACATGTGATATTCGGATTTTTGTTTTTGTGAGAGGTCACTCAGTATTATAGACTCTAGTTCCATCCAGGTTGCAGCGAAATTCATGATTTTGTTCTTTTTTATGGCTGCGTAGTATTCCATCGTGTATATGTACCACATTTTTTAAATCCAGTCCTCTTTTGATGGGCAGCATGGGTTGTTTCCAGGTTCTTGCTATTGTGAACAATGCTGCGA
>NW_007180549.1:0-1000 GCF_000164805.1 Carlito syrichta
AGCACAACATATGGCTGGGCACGGTGGCTCATGCCTATAACCCCAGTGCTTTGGGAGGCCGAGGAGAGAGGATTGCCTGAGCCCACGGGTTCAAGAACAGTTGGGGCAACTTGGTGAGAACTCATCTCTACAATAAATAAACACATACATTAGCTGGGTGTGGTGGCGTGTGCCTGTAGTCCCAGCTACTTGGAAGGCTGAGACAGAGGTATTGTCTGAGCCCAGCAGGTCGAGGCTCCGTTGGCTATGAGTGTGCCACTGCATTCCAACATGAGCGACAGAGTGAGACTCCAACTCAAAAACAAAACAAAACAAAACAAAAAAGCACAACATATTAAGACTAAGAAAAATAAAAATTCAACAATCTCCCAATATTTAAGGGAGAATAAAAATAAATCTGTAGAAGAGGAGAACAAATTAATAGTTTTATTAAAGTAATGTACTGTCATTCATTTAAGCTTAGCTTCACCTTTTCCCTATACATTTTAATAAATCTTCCTACACATTTTGTGAGGTAAAGAGAGAAAGCATTAATACTGTCATTTCTATAGAAGGCAATAAAGCCCAGAGCTGTTGGGACAAGTTGCCCAAGGTCACACACGTGGTATGTGGTAAACAACCTAAGTCTTATTATTCCACAACTGAATGCACTTTTTATTAAGCACAGCTGCCACCTCACCATTACAATTTGGAGAATAATTGGAAATAATTGGGATTCTTTTCAGTGTTTCTTACATATACATGGAACTCTGATTCTCCATGTTTCTTCACCATTAAATCATACAATAAAATGTGTTCACCCTTCCTGAGGACATTTTTGGATTCAATAATTTTAACCAAACAAGTATTCCAAAAAATATGATGATAGGAATTGCTGGTTGACTTTTAATCTTGCCACAGGCAGCAGTTTGGCAGGTGCACATAAGTCTTGATGAGACTGTCTTATTAAATTATAGGGCCTATTAGTGCAACTAGATATATCTCAACAAGTTCTGTACCT
>NW_007180550.1:0-639 GCF_000164805.1 Carlito syrichta
ACAGCTTCAACGAACAAAGCCCACTCAAATTAACAGCTGGTTTCCAAACTCCCTCCTCACGTGGCTTCTTCCTATCGTTACTCCAGTCGTTCTCCTTCTCTGTGATCCTTTCTCCCTTGCATTATAAAATTTCTTCAATCTCAATTCCAAAAAATTTCAAATCAAACCATTAACCAGTTTCTTTTACAGAGTTACAACCTCCTACCCACCGAGGACCCAGGCCTCAACAACCCAAGCCTTACTGCCTCCTAAACCTTCTCGCCCCATTTTTCATTACAGATATGGCTTTCAGGCCTTATTACCTCCAACTCAGGTTTTCAGCGTTCCTTGACCATCTTCTTCATGACAAATGGCTCCTCCCTTTCCCGTGTCCACTTGAACACTGGCCAGACCAACTTGCATTCCTCTACCTCCAGGACACCTTCCAAGACTTCCACCCCAGTGAAATTTTTTCTTTCGGCACCTTCTTATGGGGCCTCATTTGGCTGGTTCTTTCACCCACCTCACCCAACAACGCCCTCCACCAGCAGGAAGTAGCCAGACCGATCAACTCCGCCCCTTTATCCCTTAACCAAAGAAGTGGGAATGAAAGGCCCCAGCCAGCCATGAGGAACCCGCCCCCTCCAAAGGCTAAGCCTA
>NW_007180550.1:947-24765 GCF_000164805.1 Carlito syrichta
CTCAGGTTCTGTAGCCACCGCGCTCACCCCCATTAAATCTCTTGGCCTTAAAGGGTGTTGAGTCTCACTGCGCACCACCGTCTTTCACCACCGAAGTGTAGAAAGTGAGTGGGAAAGCAGAGCTTTTCAGATCAAACAGACTGAATTCTTGCCTTCAGAGAGACTTGGCCAGTTTCTCCGTTGTGGGGCTACCCTATGAAATGACCCAACCAACCACCTGAAAAGACCTACATAGCCCTCCCTGACTAAGCTCCTGCGTATATTTTAATGTTATCCATTTTATGCATCAACAGGAAGGGAGGGAGGAAGGAGAAAGAAAAAAGGAAGAAAGAAAAAAGGGAGGGAAGGAGGGAGGAAGGGCAGGCAAGCCTGGAGAGAGAGAAGGAGAAGGAAAAAGCGTGAAGCAACCCAAAGTCCATGGACTCTGATGCATTAATGATTTGTGTCAATGTCTCCAAATCTTCATGCACTTCCAGATAAGTTGTAAAGCCCAGACCCACTTACCAGTTGACGCCCTGCGCCACTGCCTATAGCTGGAAAAGACACACTCCCCTCAACGAGCTGAAACCCCTTTACAGAGGAAAATGGAGACGAAGCTTCTCTCCTCTCAGCTCCCCAGAAAGGGTGTGACAGCACGTCCAGCCACTGTCATTGTTCCATAAACACCTTCAAGGAGTTCCGAGAAGACCCAAAAGCCCACGGAGCTTAATGACTTACATAAAGAGTGCACAAAGGAGTTTCATTTCCGATTCCAATTTCTTTTTTTTTTTTTTTTATTTTCCCCACCACAGAGTCGTCTTAGTACCTATGGACCTCTTCAAATGCTTATGTCCCAAAGTACAGAGGTGTGAAAAATATCACTCAAATTTTTGATGAATTCTTATTACAAGATATGACCTTGAAAATGAAAAGCAAATGAAACCCTTCCTTTCTCTAAGTTTTCTTTCCTGTCAGAGGTTGGCCTTGCTTATTTAACAACTTAGACCTCAGCACTTGACAAATCAGAGCCTATCCAAGTGGTATCAGCAGCTAAGGTTTTAGAAACCTGAACAGAAAGTCTTTAGAAAAATAACTCAAGGTTAGCACTTAGAGAAGAGTTCACAGTTTCACTAGTCCAGAAATAAATTATTGCAAACCGAGTAACGGATACAACATGCTCACTTGCCAACTCCCCCAGAACCCACCAGAAAAGTTTAAAAGTTAGGACTGTTGACACAAACTGCCTGACTCACTCTTGGAACACAATAAAATCTTGAGTATTTACCCTACAAAATAAAACTGTCAAGTAACTATTTTTTAAAAATCATCTCTTTTCTAGGCAAAGCATAATAATTATACCTATATTTTAAGCCAACAACAAATCTCGACTATAGATTCTCCATTGACTAGAACGTAAATTTTGGTCATAAGTTTACGATGTGTTCCTTCTCTTTCATCATTGGCAGGTTAGTGAGAGCAAACCTCTGACCAGCCACCAAGGAGTTGAGCTTTAAGTAACAGATAACGTGCCGGGCTCAGTGGCTCAGCCTATAATCCCACGCTTTGGGAGGCTGAGGTGAGTGGATTTCCTGAGCCTGCGGGTTCGAGATCCGCCTGAGCAGGCGAGACCTCATCTCTACAATAAATCAAAAAATCAGCCGGGCGGGATAGCGCATGCCTGTAATTCCGGCTACTTGGAAGGCCGAGGCAGAAGGATTGCCGGAGCCCAGCAGGCGAGGCTGCGGTACCCGGGAGCGGCCACTGCACTCCAGTCTGGGCGACGGAGTGAGACTCCAACTCAAAAAAAAAAAAAAAAGATAATGCGCATGTTGGCCATACCTCATTCTATCCTGGAAAAGACCTGGGGTTCTCTTTGTGTTAAGCTTGCACACAGAACATTACGATGTTGTGAGTGCAACAAGGAAGGTCACCGAATGTACCTGCCACAGTGCTCTTGCTTCGGCTGTCTGTTAGAACAGTCTCTTCCACACCATGCATTCCCTCTCTGGATGAAGGTAAAAATAATAGCTATCGCATAGTGAGTGCTTACCCTGTACCAGGTGCTGGTTAAAGTACCAGCAAAAATTAAGTCATAAGATATCCATACAATTTTTCCATCCCTTGGAAGAAAAACCAAAACCAGTTGAGAATACGGGAAAACGAAAACAGTCCGATGGGTTTGGATGACTGCATCATGAATTAACGTTTTCTTTCATTCTGATCGCCGTGAGTATCATTAGGATGTGTGGTAGTTTCTTTAAAACTTCTTCCAAACTCTGTTTCCCACCTGGAGAATAATAGCAGCTTCCTCGTGAGGCGGCTGCATTCGTTTCTCATACTGCAAAAAGCTTTCCAAAATGCCACTTGTATTCACACAATAACTATCTGCCTGCTGGATCTCCTTGAACGCCTTAGTGGGTCATGACAGCCCTCGTCTGCATCTCGCTGCGTCCCTGTACCACACTCCGTCCCAGCTGGCCAGGGCCTCGCCTGAGTCATTCCAGGGACCTCCTCACTCACATGCTCCGCCACCTCCTCCCACTGCTCTGTCCCTCCTCTCTGCTAACCATGTCTGCCCCGCCTTCATCATCTCATCCACCCTCCTCTTCAGTCTCCCCATCCCACGTTGATGTGACACGCCCCGAGGGCCCACGATGCACCTGGAGCCTTTGGCACCCTTGGTGTGTGACTGAACCTTTCCGTAATCCTCAGGACCCTTCATCGTCTCCCTCCTGGACACAAGAGACCTAGAGAGAGGGATTTAGGCAGACTGGTGGAGCCAGGGTCCGCCCTCAGTTATGCCGATCCTTCTGCACTTAAAATCCTGTACCACACAAATGAGTCCTTAAGTGTATATTTTCTCGTAACGGTCTTCCAATTGTTTAGTATAGGAGAAGTCCACGGGATCTGCTACGTTCTCTGAGGTTCGTGTCTCATGCAGGGAGCACCGTACACGGATGACTTGAATTGCAAAAAGTGACTTGAAGTTCCCATAAAAGGGTTACTCTTTGGATATTAAATCAACTCACAATTTTCTTAAACAAACAAACAAAAAAACTGTGAATTACCAGATGTTTCAGACAGCCTGGTAGAGGCATCAGGAAGGCAACATCTTAGGGAACACTCATTGGTGTTTGAAGAGGATGCCGAGAAACTCTTGAGGAAATTGAACCTTTGACAGAATGGAGCAGAACGGTCAGAGGAAGATCCAAGGTTCCCTGCAAAATGTAAGGCATCCAAACACTCAACTTCCAAAGACTTTATGTCTCGGGAAGAAGTGGGAAAGACAGATGGGGTGCTTCTTTCCATCACTTTCATGTTCCGAAGCACTTCCTTTTTGTTTGACCCCAGAGATGTATGTCAGCTGAAGCAAAGTTTTAGAAAACAACTAAAGACAACTAAATTAGGTGGTTTCACTGCCACTGAGTAAATCCCGGCGTGATTCTTTATCCTCGGTCCAGAGGCCATGATTCAAATGGGAAGAGATGGAACGATGCCTGGACACTCACTCACTCTCTCACTCACTCTCAGCACTCACTCACCCAGCTCCACCCTGGCTTCCCTGAGGAACATCCAGCCAGATCCTCTGGGCGGGCATCTCTCTGCCTCCCATGCCAGCCACTGCACCGCGCTGCAGAACTTCCAGCCCGGCTGAGGCCCTGGGGAGGGAGCCGCAGCCCAGTGAGCCTGCGGCCACAGAGCTCTCAGGAGAAGGACCCCTCTGACGCCTGTGTCTTCAGCATTAGCCGGTGGCTCGTGACTACAGAGATGGCCCCAACTTACGCTGTTTCGACTTTACTAGGGTGTGAAGGCCACAGGCATCCAGGAGAAAGGCGTAGCGCAGTCTCTCGCTGCCAGGCCCCAGTGGCAAGCCACAGCTCCCTGCCAGTCAAGGTCACCAGGGCGTAGGGGTTCCCAGTGGGCTGTGTGGCCAGTTGATTCTGCCCAGCTGAAGGCTAATGTGGGTGCTCTGAGCATGGTCAAGGCAGGCGAGGCTGAGCTGTGACGTCTGGCAGGTTAAGTGTATCACATGCATTTCCTATCTGTGGTGTTTTCAACCCAGGATGGGTTTATCTGGAAGGAAGTCCATCATAGTCAAAGAGCATCTATCTGCACCACCAGGGGAAAACTTCTACCCAATGCCTTTTCCGCATCCTTTAACTCTATCATCCTGGTCCCTACTGCTTCTTAAAATGTGGTCCTTTGGAAAAGGTGGACAAACCCACAGTTCAAGCTTCCAGCTCCTCACTGTAGCCCTGTGTGTGTCTCTCTGTGGCTTTTTTTTTTTTTGAGTCGGGGTCTCACTCTGTCGCCCAGACTGGAGTGCAGTGGCACACTCCCAGCCACCACAGCCTCGACCTGCTGGGCTCCGGTGATCCTTCCACCTCAGCCTTCCAAGTAGCTAGAACTACAGGCACTACCACGCCCGGCTGATTTAGAGACGAGGTCTCGCCAAGTTGCCCCAGCCGGTCTTGAACCCCTGGGCTCAGGCAGTCCACTCACCTTGGCCTCCCAAAATGCTGGGATGACAGGCTGAGCCACCAAGCCCGGCCTCTCTGTGGCTTTGACTCAGGTCACAAGGCAGCTGGAGTGCAGCCGACCGCATCCTTCAGCAGCCTGGTTCCTCTGGTCTCAGGGGTCAGAGAGGACACTCCAGCAGGACAGGGTGAAGGAGCTCTTCCACAGGAAGGCAAGGTTAATAAACAGCCCGGATCACAGACGTCTCATTGTCTCTCCTCCCCTCTCCTGTGCCAAGGAACTCTCAGTTTTATAATGCCTTCTGTCACCAAACAATCAAGCCCATGGCCACACACGCATCACTAACACACTGCTTTGTAAAGAGGATGAAAGTAACTACCACTCACCCTCTCAAGAATTGGCTTAAATGCATCTAAAAAAATTTTTTAAAGGATCATTACCTCCTCAAACATTCAGGTATATTTATGCACAACATCTTATCAGCCAAGGATGGATTTGCTTGGATTTTTCTTAAGAAATTGCTAGACTCTCATATAAAAACCCTCAAAAATATAAATTTATATCTATAATGTGTATACATGAAATATTTATATATTATATGTATTATACTGTCACATATAAACATATAATCTCCAATATTCATAAATATATATTTTTGTATAGTTATATGTATATATATATATATTTTAGTTGGGGTCTCACTCCATCACCCAGGCTGAAGTGCAGTGGCACACTTACGGCCACCCCAGCATCAAACTGCTGGGCTTCAGAGATCCTTCCGCCTCAGCCTTCCATGTAGCTGGAACTACAGGAGTGTACTTCCACACCCAGCTAATTTTTTTTATTTATTGTAGAGATGAGGTCTTGCCAAACTGCTGGAACCCCTGGGTTCAGGCAATCCTCTTGCTTTAGCCTCCCAAAGTTTTGAGATTATACACACGGCCAGTATTTTCTATATAAACTTCCAGTCTCTTTCTTTTTTTTATTTTTTTGAGTTGGAGTCTCACTCTGTCTCCCAGACTGGAGTGCAGTGGCCGCTCCCGGCCACCGCAGCCACGAACTGCTGGGCTCCGGCGATCCTTCTGCCTCAGCCTTCCAAGTAGCTGGAACTACAGGCGCACACTACCACACCCGGCTAATTTCTTATTGTAGAGATGAGGTCTTGCCAAACTGCTGGAACCCCTGGGTTCAGGCAATCCTCTTGCTTTAGCCTCCCAAAGTTTTGAGATTATACACACGGCCAGTATTTTCTATATAAACTTCCAGTCTCTTTCTTTTTTTTATTTTTTTGAGTTGGAGTCTCACTCTGTCTCCCAGACTGGAGTGCAGTGGCCGCTCCCGGCCACCGCAGCCACGAACTGCTGGGCTCCGGCGATCCTTCTGCCTCAGCCTTCCAAGTAGCTGGAACTACAGGCGCACACTACCACACCCGGCTAATTTCTTATTGTAGAGATGAGGTCTTGCCAAACTGCTGGAACCCCTGGGTTCAGGCAATCCTCTTGCTTTAGCCTCCCAAAGTTTTGAGATTATACACACGGCCAGTATTTTCTATATAAACTTCCAGTCTCTTTCTTTTTTTTATTTTTTTGAGTTGGAGTCTCACTCTGTCTCCCAGACTGGAGTGCAGTGGCCGCTCCCGGCCACCGCAGCCACGAACTGCTGGGCTCCGGCGATCCTTCTGCCTCAGCCTTCCAAGTAGCTGGAACTACAGGCGCACACTACCACACCCGGCTAATTTCTTATTGTAGAGATGAGGTCTTGCCAAACTGCTGGAACCCCTGGGTTCAGGCAATCCTCTTGCTTTAGCCTCCCAAAGTTTTGAGATTATACACACGGCCAGTATTTTCTATATAAACTTCCAGTCTCTTTCTTTTTTTTATTTTTTTGAGTTGGAGTCTCACTCTGTCTCCCAGACTGGAGTGCAGTGGCCGCTCCCGGCCACCGCAGCCACGAACTGCTGGGCTCCGGCGATCCTTCTGCCTCAGCCTTCCAAGTAGCTGGAACTACAGGCGCACACTACCACACCCGGCTAATTTCTTATTGTAGAGATGAGGTCTTGCCAAACTGCCCGGGCTGGTCTCAAACCCACAGGCCCAAGCAAGCCACTCGCCTCAGCCTCCCAAAGTGCTGGGATTACAGGCTGAGCCACCAATCCCAGCCTACTATGTATTATTTGTATTTTGAATTTTGTTATTTATGTTTATATATGTATGAATAATAAACACGTAATATACACATTTATAAAATACTGTTATGTATGTAGCTATTTTACATAAAATATATTAGCACAGAGATTTCAAATAACATTTACATAAAATTTATTTTTTATATAATATAAATGTTTACATATATATTATATATGTGTGTGTGTGTGTGTGTGTATATATATATATATATCTCCTTACCCCAAGACCTGTGCAGTCATTCAAGTTCTCTAATGAAGTTTTTTCCACTCCTTATTTCCTCTTTTGTTCTGTTTAATGTTGTGAACAGCGTGACAGTTTCAGAATCTGATGAAGTCTGTCTCTGCTACGGTTCAAATGGAAACATCAACAGTTTACAATCTTGAGATACCTTCACAATTTAGAAAGAACTCTCTCGCTTTCAAGAGAAAGCTAAGGGGGTTAAATAAAAGTTTTACTCCAGAAGACTGACTAAAATCACAATTTATGTCTATTGATTTCCTAGGCCAATTAGCCAATCTGAACTAGAGACTAAAGCTCAAGAGAAAAAAGTGTTTCAACAAAGCTAAAACAATGATAACATACCTTCCCTATAGAAGAAGTCTGACTATTAAGTTCGTGAACATGCCACCGTGCGCTTATGTTGGCAGCACTGTACAGACTTCTCGGTAAGGCTTCAGAACCTTGGTAGATCAGTGTCTCACAGCTGTGTTCATGTCGATGTGTGGCGGTGTGGTGGTGTTTTGCTGAGTGGCATTCATTATTGTTGCTGCATGCTTTTGAGGGCCATCACAAGAATGTCAGAGCCTGAATGAGAGCAACGAACAAAGACTAAATTTCTTGTTAAACTTGGCAAGTGTGGAAGTGAAATCAGGACATGCTAGTCCAAGTTTAGGGGGATATTGCCACGAAGAAAACGGCAGTGTATAAATGGATTAAACATTCTTCTGAGGGGAAAGAAAGCATCACTGTTGAAGAGAGGTCGGGACAGACAGTATGTGCAGAACTGACAAAAACAGGGCAAAAATTTGTCGAATTGTGCGTCAAAATTGTCAGCTGACTATGAGAAGCATAGCAGACCAAATAAACATTGACAGAGAAACAGGAAACTCCTTTTTTTTTGAAAGTAGGATTTATTGAGAGGACAGAAAAGCTCCCACAGTGGGAGGGGACCCGAAGGGGTTGCCCGAGAAACAGAAAACTCTTCACTGAAGAAAAGTGTGTGCAGAAACGGTCCTGGAGGAACTCTCGCATCATGACAATGCACCGGGGCACACAACACTGTCTGTGAAGGAGTTTTTAGCCAGTGAACAAATAACTGTATTAAAACACCCTCCCTACTCACCTGATCTGGCCCCCAATGGCTCTTTTTTTACCCGAAGATAAGGAAAATATTGAAAGGAAGACATTTTGATGACCTTCAGGACATCAAGGGTAATATCACGATTGCTCTGATGGCCATTCCAGAAAAAGAGTTCCAAAATTGCTTTGATGGGTGGACTAGGCACTGGTGTCAGAGCAGTTTCCCAAGGGAGGTAGTGATCCTAGTGATATTCAGCAATGAGGTAGGTAGCATTTTTTCTAGGATGAGATCACAAATTTAATTGTCAGATCTCGTGTTGTGAGTGTATATATATGTATGTGTGTGTGTGTGTATGTGTGTTGTATGTATATGTATGATATGTGTGTGTGTGTGTGTGTGTATGTATGTATATATGTTTACATATCCACAGATAACTACCATGAAATAGTATAGTCTCAAACCTTGGAAAATTAGAGTTCATCAAAGAATTTGAGTATGATGAAGTTATAGTGCAAAATTCTTGCTTCTTTTGACTGTATTCTTATTTTGACTGTATTGACGCCCCAGCCAATGAGCATCAGGGAAGGGTCTGAGGCAGAACTTCTTGCCACGCTCTAAGGGTGCTGGTGGGTGGCGATGGCAGTGGCGGAGCAGGGCTCATCTGGATTCTACCTTCCCACCTGCCCCAGACCAGGTCCCTGCGGCCAGGGCTGTGCCACGCTCCGCGTTCCCTGGTTCAAGGGAAAGAAAACACACACACATTTCACTACTTGGCGCAATGTCTGGCGTCTCAAGCCATTCCATCGAGTGGGAAAAATAAATAACTGCACGGTATGTGTAGACAACTTGCATTGTTTATGGCAGTTACAAAGGAAGAAAGGCAGAGGAGGAGGACATGTTTTCTTCTGGCATTTCAAAGCAGCTTCTGTCATAGTAAGTTATTGCATTTTACGAATATGAATGGCCTCCATAAATTCTGTTCCCCCCAGGAACTGCCAAAATTGCATTCTGCAAACACGAAAGAACACAAGAACACAGTGACACGATGGCCAAACACGAGGATGGCCTCTGTGAGCCAGCCAGGAGAACGCGGAGCTCTGTGTAGGTCCCTTTCATGCCAAGCATGTTGCAAAACACCTTAGCAGCTGAGGATGCGGTGAGCCCCTTGCACCTTGAAAGCAATTCATGAATTTCACTAAAAATGTTTGCTTCCAGTGCCACTGCACTCCTCCCATTCTTTTGCCATGAAATTTTGGTTTCATCACACACCTACTAATGTCTCATGCAACACCAACATTCCCAGAGCGTTGTTTAGAAATCAGTGACGCCAAACTTAATGCATTATCCAACTGTGAGAATAATAAAAATACATACATGTATAACATTAGAGAGGATAAAAGTAGATACAGATAAAGTAGATGAGAGCACCTCCCTTAAACATGACCTGCAACAGTCAGGCTCCTATCTCCTCAAGCCTTTCCTCCAGTCTCGTTCATTGTCTCTGCCTTTGTTGCGATTCCTTTGTATTTTCCTAATTTTAGTTCTCAAAGCAAGTTAGTAACAAGCTGAGCCAATCTGTACTCAGATTTTAATTTTTTTGTTTTTATGTATAGCTGAAACTCAAGTGTCACTAATCAAAACTATACTGTACCTATCCAAATAATAAAGCAAATAAATATATTACTAAAATGACACCAAAAGTATGCATTAAAATAAGATTTTCCCTGTCAGGAATACCACAATTTTAGGTAAAGTGAATGTGATTTTTTTTAAAAAGTTGGATTATGCACAGAATAACTCAAAGGAAACAGAAACTGATGACAACCGTTGGCTCTAGGGAAGATTAGAGGGTTTCTTTAACCACATATTCTTTGGTCATATTTGAATTTCTCATCTTAGGCATGTATTACTTTTTCAAAAAATAAAAATATGTGTTAACTTCAATATGTAACAATAAGGATACCTAGAATCCACACAGCCAACACAAGAGCAAGATGACTTTACCTCATGCATGTGTATTTCATATGTAGTTAAAAGACTAAACATGAAAATTATGTGTTTACGTCTTACGACTGACAAGAATCTCTGGAGGAAAAAATTAAACAATTACACAAGACAAACAAACAAACAAAAGCTGAAGCTGCTGTGCTCTCCTCCGGTTAAACAGCTGACTTTATTCAGCATCAGTAAATCCTCAGTGGAATGTGGACTGAAATAAAAACCTAAGAAATTAAAATTATTGAATCCACAGACAGTGGCTAAGACACAAGCATTTCAAAATATAAAAGACTTGGAAGATGGAATATTAAGCTTTTTGGGCACTGATACAGTGACACAAACAGAAAATCCTCAGAGAAACAGGGACTTAAAGCCTGACTCAGACTCAAAACAAAGCTCCAGAAGAAGATGATTATATAAATACTGAAAATATCATCCGTGAAGAGAAAAACCTTATATGTGTATTAAGGAATACAGTACAGTCTTATTTTAAGATGGAAAAAATGGAAATAACCTAAATGTCCTTGAATAGAGGAACTGTTCAAATTTATAAAGCATCCCTTCCATAGGTATCATACATTTTCATCACAAAAACTGTGTCATGGCCGGGCTCGGCGGCTCAGCCTGTCATCCTGCGCCTTTGGGAGGCTGAGGTGAGTGGATGGCCGGAGCCCACGGGTTCGAGACCCGCCTGGGCAGCGAGACCTCATCTCTACCATAAATCCAAAAATCAGCCGGGCGTGGTAGCGCGCACCTGTAATTCCGGCTACTCGGAAGGCTGAGGCGGAAGCATCGCTGGAGCCTGGCAGGTCGAGGCTGCGGTGGCCGGGAGCAGCCGCTGCACTCCAGTCTGGGCGACCGGGTGAGAGTTCAACTCAAAAAAAAAAACTGTGTCACAACATGAAGACTACTCTTCGTTTTACATAATGAAGCCAGAACATAAAACTGCATATATGCCATCATCAAAAGCACGTGTCTGTGCCATATTGTGGTAACTGACTTCTGCAGCTCCAAGAACATGGAAAGAAACAAGCTGGCGACCCAGACTCCCTCCCCTCTCTCCCTCTCTCCCTCTCACTCTCCCTTTTTCCCTCTCCCTCTCTTGTCTGCCATCCCATCCAAGATCTTATCACCTCCTGTCACAGGAATGGAAAACACCTCCCCAAATAGTGCCCCATGTCCCATCCCTCAACCTCGAAGGAATTCCTCCAAACAGTGCGTAACCCTCCAGGACTAGACCACTTCTGCCTGTCTCCACTCAAGCCTGCCTTCCATCTTTTTCTCCCGTGGAAGCCAAATCTCAGGCTGGATCCTCTTCATTGGACCTGAAACCCTGCAATACAGAAGACGGCCATGTCCTCCTTGCCAGTGTGTAAGGGGTGACGTTGGCAAGGAGACAGGAAGTTGGGAAGGAAAATAAGTTTAGTTGAGGAAAATAAAATTCACTTATTCATTCACCCAACAAAAATGCGCTTCGTACACAGTACATTCCAGACGTGGAGAGCACAGCCGTAAACAAAAGAAACACAGTCTTCTCATCTGGGGCAATTAACAAGGGCTTCTATTTTGGACACACTGAGGTTGAGTCACTTCCAGGATAACTTAGTGGCTATGCTTGAGACAGATAGAAATAATGGTTTTCCCAAAAAGTGCAGGCAGGGCTCTTCACGGCTTAGTTTTGGACGCTGAGCACAGAGGAATCGAAGAGCGAGGACTTGGAGGGGTTGAGTGAATGTTTCACTGAGAATACCATGCAGGCTCGGGGAATGAGCAGCAAACTGGACGTCAGCTCCATGCGTCCTGGAGACCTCAGGGGTGGCAGTTTCCTGGAGGCGAGTGATGAGGTCTAGAGGGGTCAAGTGCATCAGGGCTAAGGCGGAGTAGAGACGAGACAGGAGTCAGGCTGCAAGCAGACCCTGGCCCGTTAAGTTGGAGGAGTGAAAAAAGCTTTTTGAGCATATGAGCCAGTGCAACCAACACAAGACAGCTTGGGGGAAAAAAATGTATCTCATTTTATTTTTTTTTATTTTTTATTTTTTATTTTAAAGAAGTGGAGGTGCAATTCAGAGTTAAGTATACAAATGTTTGTCATGCAGGGACCCTTGTTGATGAGGTGTGCCCTCCCCCACCCCACCCCACCCCCCGGTAGTTCCCACTACTGCCCATGAAAAATTTTAATGATATTTCCACAGACAATCCTTCTGAAGGAAAAGAATGGTTTAAAGGAGATTGAAAGCCGGGCACAGTGACTCACGCCTGTCATCCCAGCACTGCGGGAGGCAGAGGCATGAGGACTGCCTGAGCTCGGGGGTTCAGGACCAACCTGGGCAACTTGGTGAGATCTTGTCTCCACAGTAATTTTTTTTTTTTAATTAGCCGGGCATGGTGGTGTGTGCCTGTCGTCCAGTTACCTGGAAGGCTGAGGTGGAAGGATCGACTGAGCTCAGGAGGTCGAGGCTTTGATGGCCATGAGTGGGCCACTGCATACACTCCAGCCCGGGCGACAGAGTGAGATCTGACTCAAAAAATAAACAAAAATAAGGTTGTTGAGGTGCCTCAAAAGGGGAAATTCCCGTGAATATAAGCGAGAAAATGGGTTGAGGATGAGCTCCAAAAAAAGAAAAATTAAAAACTGTAAAAGCTAAGTATATGACATAAAAATATCTTTAAGGGGGAAATTCAAGAGCACTGGAAAACTTGGAAACAAAAATTGGAGATAAGGAAAACACAAAAGAACAAATAACCATGTCCAGCGTGGCGCAAATAACAATACCAAGAACTTTTATTAAAATGAGAAATACCATCAAGACACGAATACTTTGTAACCACTACTGGCCTAACCCTTCTTTTCGCACTCATGTTGCAACCATAAACAATAAACTACAGCTCTGGAGTCTGTGAAATAATCAAGTCAAAAGGACCCTTTGGGGAAGTAGCATTGGATAATACTGCTTCATCCACCAAAAATGCAGCAATAAGTGGCCGCTCAAAAGAGTAAAGACCTCCCAATTATCCACATTGATGGAGAGAATGTTTGGTGAACGTTGCCATGGCATTTGGAGTAGCAAAATTGGGCAGGGGGACCTTTTCAGCAAATCTGGTGTTTTTAAGAGTATTTCAACATTTCTTCTCTGACATCAGTTTTTAAAATTACGAAACTCCAAAGTCTGTCAGAGCATTCAGTAATTGTATAATTTATTAACTTGGGAGGGTTGGGGACAGGCAGTTTAGGGTTTCATTTCCAAAAAAAATTTTAAGAGCTACAATGGGTTGAGCCTGGTGAAGTTTTCCATATTTTCATGAAGATAAAATGTTATTAAGACCTACAAACAAAATGTATTTTTATTAAAAATGACTAATGCCTAGTGAAAAGTTCAAAGGCTGGAAGAAAGGCACTAAAAAGAATTTTTAAAAGCAACAGTTCAACTCACTTAGTTACTGGAAAAGTCATTTTCAGAGTCAACCTTCAGGGTCATCCAGCAGCTGGGAAAGCAGCTTATTTTATTACATAGCTAATATGTGTCATATGCGCTTCTTGAAGAATCAAAATGTGTTACCCTTAAAGACTGCAGATGACTCCATAAGAGTGGACAAGATATACAATAGCTATTACACGCAGTGCGTACAATATTAAAAGATACCTCTCAACTGAGTACAACGTATGATTCTTGATTGGCTCATGGATCCAAATAAATAAATAGATAAAGGGCTATAAAGAATTTTTTGCTACAATTTTTAAAGTTTGAATACAGAATCTATATTCAATTATTATTATTGGCTTGAAATCAGCTGCTGGGTTTAATAATATTTTCAGGTTTAGGTAAGAAAAGGTACTTGTCCCTCAAAATACTCATAATACATTGTACTATAAAAACAAAATAAACTAACACAGTCTCAAGCTTCCAATAACATACATTCAAAAGCCAACATTGCCAAGAAACATTTAAATAGAAAAAAAAATCACCTATATAAATTTTAAGCAAGCATAAGTCCTAATTATCACGTCTTTTCTGACCACACAAGGAAAAGCTGCACAGATTCAGCCAAGCTCCTTCCATGCTTGCAGGGTTTATGTACATTGTATCACCTCATCTGGGTTCACAGGGATAGAGAGGGTTCAACCAATGTCACCCTTTCTTCCAAGAAATCAGAGTGGTCACTTAAGAGGAACTTGATCTTAAGAGGAAAAGAAGTTTACTTCTGTTCATAAGACTAGCTTAGAAATTATAACAGAGTATTTTGTGTTCAGTTACAAAAGTGCCCTCTCTCCAACCTCATCTTTCCTTCATAAGTCAGTTCAAGCATTCTTTCTTGAAAGTATTTTCTGATCACCTTGCTGAGTTAGCTGCCTCTCTCTGTTCTTATATATCCCATGGCATTATTGTCATTGATTTTTCCTGTTCGCAATGACCCACCACTTGCCCGATGCTTGAGATACAAGAACGAATAAGATAGCATGCCATCAAGTTCATCGTCTGGCAGTGGAGACACCATTGATACAAAGAAACAATGGCATATATTGTCTACTTTCCTGCCGCCCAAGGAGTTGTTCAGCTCGCAGACCCTGAGTTCTTCTTTGACGTCTCTCTTTTCTCCGCTGACCTCTAGGCCACGCTGATCCCACTACCAAACATTTCCTGAACATGAGTATTTCTCTCCAGGTGCACTAGCACCCTTGTTCAGATACCGCCCACTCTCACCTGGGCTGCGGCTGTGAAACGTAACTAGCCTCCCATCTGCGGCCTTCCTCTCTGGACAGACTTCCTGACAATCTGCCTTCCTCACCTGAGCCAGAGTGATCTTTTAAAACAGAAAGCAGATCACGCCTGTCTCCTGCTTCAAGCCTCCTTCTGGTTTCCCTTGGGAATAAACCCCAAAGTCTTTGCCACGGCTACCTACCAGGCTCCCCATGACCTGGGCCCGCCAGTGTCTCCGGCCTCATCTCCTACAATCTGCGTCCTGCTCGGCACACCACACACTTCAGCCACACCACACCAGCCACCTTTCGACTTCTGAAATTCACCAACACATTCCCTCTCACTCCCTTGCTCTGGTGGGCTCCCTCTGCCCAGAATGCGATGGGTGGGAGTGTGACTGGCTCCTTATTATCATGCAGGTCTCAGTGATAATGCTATTTCTCAGCAAAGTCCCTTCGGACCTTCCAACCCAAAACAGCCACCTAGCACTGTCCTCACGTCACCCTGCTTCTGTGTTATGGAAACATTGAGCACTACTGCATGTTTTCACATTTACATTTTTACTGGCTGTCTCCCTCTTCTAAAACAAGTGTTCTCAGAAAAATTCACTACTGACCTTATAGAAACAACAGAGAATTATCAGGGAAGGCTGCGCGCCACTACCTGCCAACGAATTGATCATTTGGATGAAACAGACACATTCCTAAAAAGACAAAAGATGCTAAAACTCAATTGAGAATAAATAGAATATAGGGAAAAGTAAGTAAGCCTACAACATGCAAGGAGAGTGTATTAATATAGTTTTAGAACTTCCCACAGAGAAAAGCCCATGGCCAGTTGGCATCACTGATGAATTCTACCAATCTTTAAAACTTAATACAAATTCTTCAAACACTCTTCCAAAAAATGGAAGAGGAGACAGCAGCTCCCTCGACGGGGCCTGTATTACCACGGTAGTAAAACCACGCGAAGACGTCACAGGAAAGGAGCTCTAGAAAAAGAGCTCTTGTGAAATATAAGGGAAAAAATCATCCACAAAGCACAGTACTAGCAAACAGAACCAATAACTCATAAACAGGATTATACCATGACCAATTAGTGCAATAAACCATAGCAATCGAATAAAGGACAAAAGAATACATGATTGTCTCAATAAATACACAAAAAGCATTCAATATCCATTAACAAACTAGGAATTTGGTGCTTCCTCAGTCTGATAAAGGGTATCTGGGGAAAACCCACAGCTAACGTCATACTTCATGGTGAAAGACTGATGCTTTTCTCCTAAGATCAGGAGAACATGACAAGGATGCCTGCTCCCAACACTTCTATTTTAAAATTGTCTTGGAGGTTCTATTTGTGTATTGTATAGAAGATGAAATAAAAGACATCCAGAAAGGAAAGGAAGAAGTAAAACTCTGTATTTGCATGTGATGTGTCCCTGCATATGGAATACCCTAAGGAGTTCACTAATAAGCCTATTGGAACTAAGAAGCAAGTGCAGCGATGTTGCAGGGTATAAGATCAATATACAAAAATCAACTGTATTTTTACACTCTAGCCATGAACAATCTAAAAATAAAATTAGAAAATCCTGTTTACACAGCAGGAAAATCAATGAAATACATAGGAACAAATTTAACAAAACAAGTGCAAAACTTATACTCTGGAAACTACAAAATATTGTTGAAAGAAACTTAGGCTATAAATAAGAGGAAAGAACTAAGTAAATGTTTATGGATCAGAAGACTTAAAATTGCTAAGAGGGCTTTACTTTTCACGTTGATCTACAGATTCAATGTAATCCTTATCAAAATTCCAACTTGTTTTTTGGTAAAAATTGACCAGGTGATTCTAAAATTCATATGGAATGTCAAAAGACCCAAAATAGCCAAAGTCATCTTGAAAAAAAGAACAGAACAGGAGCACTCATTTTTCTAGTTTTAAAACTTACACAAAGCTACAGCAAACAAGACAGCATGGTGCTGGCATGAGGCTAAACAGATAGAATAATAAAATACGTGGAACCGAGAGCCCAGAAGTAAACCCCTATACATGCAGTCAACTGGTTTGTGGTAAGCATGCCAAGATAATTCCATAGAAGAAGAATGATCTTCCCAACAAATGGGGAGAAATGCATGTAAATAATAATAATAATAGTAATAATAATAAAGTTGGATCCTTTCTTCACATCACACCAAAAAATTAACTCAAAATGGATCATAACCCTACTTGTAAGAGTTAAAAGTATAAAACTCTTAGAAGAAAACATCAGAGTAAATTTTCTGGACCTTGAATTTGGCCAGGGTTTCTTAGATATGACTCCATAAGCATCAAAAGAAAAATTAAATAAATTGGACTTCATCAAAATTTAAGACTCTTGTGCCACGAAGAATGCCATCCAGAAAGCGAAAAGACAACAGACAGAATGGTAGAAAACATTTGCACATCATATATCTGATAAGGACCTTGTATCTAGAAATCAAAAAGAATCTCACAACTTAAAAATAAAAAGATGAATAATGTTTAAATGTGCAGAGGGTCAGAAGATACATTGCTCCAAAGAAGATGTAGAAATGGCCATCATTAGCCAGGATTAGTTCTTGGGGAAAAGGGTAAATAACAACAACACATTTTTTAGTGATTTTTAAATGCCACATCACGGCCACTAAGGTGGCTGAAATCAAAAAACAGTCAATGACAAGTGTCAGAGAAAATGTGGAGCAAGAAAAACCCCCATGCACTGCCAACGGCAACGTGAAGTGGTGCAGTCACTTTGGAAAAGGTCTGGAAGTTTCTCTAAAGGTTCAACATAGAATTACCATATAACCCAGCAGTTCTACTCCTAGATATATACCCAAGAGAAATAACAACATAAATATCTACACAAAAATGTGTACCTGGGTGTTTGTAGCAGTATTATCTCTAATAGACAAAAAGTGAAAACAACCTAAGTTATCTATCAACTGGTAAGTGGATAAATTAAATGTGAAACAGAGGCTGGCACAGTGGCTCACACTAGTAATCTCAGCACTTTGGGTGGCAAGGCTAGGAATATCAAATCAGAAGTTTGAGACCAGCCTGGACAACATAGTGAGACCCTTTCTCTACAAACAAACAAACAAAAAACCAAGCATGGTGGCACATACCTATAGTCCCAGCCACTCAGGAGGCTGAGGTAGAAGGATCACTTGAGCCCAGGAGTCTAGGAGCTCCGGGCTGCAGTGAGATTGCACCACTGCACTCTGGTCTGGGCAACAGAATAAGACCCCATCTCTTAAGAAAAAAAGTGACAAAGTCATGAAATGGAGTTAAAAGGAAGAAAATAGTGATACATATTGTAACATGGATTAACCTTGAAAACATCATACTAAGTGGAAGAAGTAAAATGTCATACTGCATGATTCTATTTTTATGAAATGCTCAGAATAGGCAAATCTATAGAGACAGAAAGAGAACAGTAGTTCCCAAGGGCTGAGGAACTAGAGGTTGACAGGACATGGGTCACTCACAGGTACCAAGGTTCTTTCCGAGGTGATGAAAATGTTCTAAAACGGGCTGTGGTGATGGTTGCACAATGCTGTGAATATACTAAAAGTCATCACATTGTACAAGTGGGTGAATTGTATGCCATGTGAATTGCATGTTACATCTATTTTAGAAGGCCATCTGCTATATGCAGATGACACACTTTTATTATGAGTTACAAATAGCCTTAATAGACAACTGGCTCTCTTAGTAATTACCTCCCATAAAGAAGGCAACACATTAGCATATCTAAAACCAATCAATATTTTGGATAGTGTCCCCAGATGTGATTTATGGGTGCTTGTAGTTAATATATGCGTGTAATGATTCCCGCTTTTCACTTTCGTGGCTTATTTCTGAAACCCATTTTTCTTGGAGAATAAACTCAAAAACATTCTAATGAAGTTTTACCGATAATTTCATTATGGCTCAAGGAGGGTATTGGCTTACAGCTGCTTTAAACCTCTTCCAAGTTACTGTGGCTATAATCAGTGGCCAGGAATCTGTGGGCTTCATCCACCCATTCAAATGTGGGTGAAAAGTGGTCCGGAATTCTGGAGGGGAACGTGGCACTGCTCACAAGTTTCTCAGGCGTGTGTCCTTGCCCTGCATGACTCTTGTACCAAGCCCATCCCATCTGCAGGTCAGTTGACTGTTAAGGCTCTGTGCCTGATGAAAATTATAAAAGAGATACAAATCAGGCATTTGTCAGGATATTCTGGAATTTACTGTTGTGTCATATCTATAACAAATGCCGTCGAGAGAAATAATATTTAGGAAGACGTATCTGGAGAAAAGGTCATGCATCCATTATTCTAGGCCTATATTAGACCTTACCCAAGACAAAAGGATCGGAATTTGGAGGGATGGACCCTCCAAATTCCGGCATTCATGTTTCTCATGCATCCATGTTTCTCAAAGGCACCAAAAGTAATTCTAATACATAGGCAGCTTTAGAAGTACTCTATCCTAAACTTTGCACTTAGGTTAGGCGAGACCATCATAAAACAGAACATCCAGAATCTCCACCACACACACATCATAGAATTTACTTTTTTGAATAGTGATTGAATTAATGTCAGGCTATATTGGTAGTTTACATGCAAATTCCTATGAAACTCATCACTATATTTATTGCAAATATTATTCTGAAGATGTTAGTTTTTACGGTTTTTTTAACGTCTTCCCTGTGAAGTCTCATGGGAAATGTTTTTCTCTGACCTTACTACCAAAAAAAAAACCCCTCTGGAATTATTTATATGTCATGAATACTGCGAACCATGTAACTGATCCTGTTTTTTGCTTTGAATCGACTGTCATCCAGCTTGGAGCCAAAATTTGGTTCCATCTCAAGTGAAAGCCCAGGATTTCCCAGCACAAGCTTGATGCGCTAACCTTGCCCTTGACCTCGTCTTATTTTTTCATCAAGTGCCATGACAATGACCTTGAATCTATTCCAGTACGCCCAGGGTGCTGTACAAATATTATCCGTTTTATGTTCACATGATGTAAAAAACATGGAAAGGAACTTCTTTAGGGTGTCAGGGATACATAAAGGTTTGTGGTAAAGTGGGAGAAAATATTTCTTTTCCCTTAGTCTGTAAGAAAGTGGAATCAAATCCTGTTGTTCCCCATAATGTTTTGCAGAGACTTCTGTGAAACCGTTCTTCCTCTTGGAGCATCCTTGTCATCCCTCTCCACCTATGCTCTGCATGACATGCACATGTGAAATGTTGAACCAGACGAAGAATCCAAACCAAAGACACCATCCAAAAATTAGGATTTCCGTGTGACTCAAATGATCAAGAAGTTGCTTACACAGAGGCTCCTTGTTGTGTCTCTGTGAGTACATTTCTGTTAATTCCTTTGTATGAGCTCCCTTGCATGCCTGGAGCCAAGTTAGGCCCAGGCTGAGACCCACACTGCCCTGGTGTCTTGTATTATATACTCAGCTACTTAAATTACCTAATTTCATTCTTTTTTTTATTTTTATTTTTTTGAGTTGGAGTCTCATTCTGTCACCCAGACTGGAGTGCAGTGGCCGCTTCCGGCCACTGCAGCCTCGACCTACTGGGCTCAGGGGATCCTTCCGCTTCAGCCTTCCAAGTAGCTAGAATTACAGGCATGCACTGCCATGCCCAGCTGATTTTTGATTTATTGTAGAGATGAGGTCTTGCTGCCCAGGCGGGTCTCAAACCCGTGGGCTCAGGCAATCCACTCATCTCAGCCTCCCAAAGGCACAGGATTACAGGCTGAGCCACCGAGCCCGGCTCCTAATTTCATTCTTAAAACTCTCTTTATAAGGCTTCATCATTCCATTTACAGGTGAGGAAACTGAGCTTCAGGAAAGACACAAAGACTTATCTGACAGCTAAATTTGAAAATAATTAACTGGGCATGCCTTGTCTTGCTTGAAATCACAGAGTTTTGGAATTTGGGGTGCTGTAAGGTCTTTATTTTATTTATTTATTTATTTATTTTTAGTTGGAGTCTCACTCTGTCGCCCAGACTGGAGTGCAGTGGCCGCTCCCGGCCACTGCAGCCTCGACCTGCTGGGCTCCAGCGATCCTTCCGCCTCAGCCTTCCAAGTAGCTGGAACTACAGGCGCTACAGACTGAAGCGTCTTCATTTCTCTTTGTCCTTTTCTCAGTCCTACAGTTGGCCTCTCACGATGGCGGCTGCCCAAAGTGACCGCTGCAGGTTACTTCCAGCTCAGATGCTACCACGTGGGCTCTCACTGCAGCTCTTGGAGTCCTGTCCACACAGAGTGGCTGCTCCACAGATGAGTCCTGCATGCATGGAGGGCTTCAGTCAAGCAGGCCCCAGACCAACACTGAGGGCAGAAAACTGGGCATGGCAGCCTGGCCCTGAGGCACAACCCATGCCCGGCTAATTTTTTGATTTATTGTAGAGATGAGGTCTCGCCAAGTTGCCCAGGCGGGTCTCGAACCCGCAAGCTCAGGCCATCCACTCCCCTCAGCCTCCCAAAGCGCAGAGTGACAGGCTGAGCCACCAAGCCCGGCAGGTCTTTAAATAATGATGCCTTTAACTCCCACGGTACCATCCAAGCACATCTTACCCGTGATTCCTGTGACACAACACAAACGGTAAGGACCTATCACCACTTTGGTTCAATGTTAAGACCTTCGGGGCATTAAAAATAGAGAACATATAGGTTCTTTAAGTCTCTTAAGACTAGATTCTCAAAACCAAACCACCAATACATAATCAAACAGCCACATTCTGGATCATCGAGTCAGCTTTTTCAATAAGGACCCTGATCCTTTGCTTGCTGCACTGAAAGACCTACTTTTAACTCTTTATCCATCGATTGATTTATCCAAGAGTCGCCAAGGATGTGCTCTGTAGCAGATGCCCGTGAAGCACGAGAATGGAAAGATGATTAAAATGGCCCCCTCGCCTCATGCAGGTCACAACCTAGTGAACGTGTTAGGATTCGTGTCTATGGAAAGGAGAAAAGATCCCACTGGTCTCTCTTTCACTCACTCACTGTTTCTAGCAAGAGTTTGGCCCTTTCAGTCTCTGTGATGGTGAATTTTAGGTGTCAATTTGATCGGGCCATGGGTGCCCAGATATTTGTTCTAACGTTATTCTGGGTAGGTCTATGAGGGAATTTCTGAATGGCATTAACATTCTAATCAGCTGACTAACAGATCACACTCTCTAACGCAAGTGCGTCTCGTCCAATTACTTTACTAGAAAAAAAAATGAGGAAGAGAGAATTTCCTTCTGCCTGACAGCCTTGAGTGGGACATCAGCTCTTTCCTGATTGTGTTCTGAAATTGGAATAGCAGCTCTTCATGGGTCTTTAGTTTTTTCTAACAATAAATAAACAGATACCTTCTGAAATTGTGTTTAAACAGTAAAATTAATTTTACACCATGAAACTAAGACATCTTTGTTTAGTATACTCAAGAAACAATCGGGAAGTAAAATCTGAAGACCAAATTAACAGCTGGAGAAGTGAATCTGTAAAGGGCTACATCACGCTTGAGTCCAACCAGGTGACGCTCCTGAAAAGGCAACACTGTGAGGATGGTAAACGGGTCGGTGGCTGCCAGGGACTTGGGGGCAGTGAGGGGTGAACAGCAGAGCACAGAGGATTTTCGGGGCATGAAAATGACCCATATGATACTACCGTGGTCAAAACTCACAGGATGTGAACCTCGATGTAAACTGCAGAATTCCATGAATAATAATGTGTCAGCCTTGGGTTCATCAACAGCAACCAATGGACCACACTCAGGCAAGAGGTTAACAGCAGGGGAGACCAGGCAAGTGTGGGGGAGGGAGGTGAGAGGCTATCTGGGAATGCTGCATTCTGCTCAATGTTTCTGTAAAACTGCACCTATCTGGCCGGGTGCGGTGGCTCAAGCCTATAATCCCAGCACTTTGGGAGGCTGAGACAAAAGGATTGCCTGAGCCCATGGGTTTGAGACCAGCCTGGGCAACATGGTGAGACCTCATCTCTAAGATAAATCAAATAATTAGCCAGGCATGATAGAGTGCACCTGTAGTTCTGGCTCCTTGGAAGGCTGAAGTGGAAGGATCGCTGGAGCCCAGCAGGTCGAGGCTGGGTTGGCCGTGAGCATGCCACTGCAATCCAGCCTGGGCAATGGAGTGAGATTCCAACTCAAAAAAAAAAAACCACCTAAATAAAAGTATATTAATTTAAAAAATCAAAACAAATAATCATTGGACAGGTTTTCAGTAGGCTTTTTAGCAAAATGACAGAGCTTGTTGAACTTGGTAGTTGCTGGGTTCTGAAGGTGTCCCCCAAAAGTTCACATATCAGAGTTTAATCACCAATGTGGTGGTGAGGACTTTACGAGGTGATGCGTCAGAGGGCAGAGTCCTCACAGAGGTGACTTGTGCTCTTACAGAGTGGGTGTCAGGGAGCTTCACCCCTCTCCTCTCTGCTGGGTGAGAAGACAGCTAGAAGGCGCCATTGCTGAGACTGAGCGAGCCCTCACCAGACAGTGCAGATGCTGGTGGCTTGCCCTTAGCCTTTCCAAACTCCACAACTGTGAGAGGCAAAGTCCTGCTGTTTATACATTACCCAGTCCAAGGCATTTTGTTACAGCAGCAGTAATGGACTGGGATGGTAGCCTAGTCACACAGCCACATATACTTAGCTACAGACTGAAGCGTCTTCATTTCTCTTTGTCCTTTTCTCAGTCCTACAGTTGGCCTCTCACGATGGCGGCTGCCCAAAGTGACCGCTGCAGGTTACTTCCAGCTCAGATGCTACCACGTGGGCTCTCACTGCAGCTCTTGGAGTCCTGTCCACACAGAGTGGCTGCTCCACAGATGAGTCCTGCATTCATGGAGGGCTTCAGTCAAGCAGGCCCCAGACCAACACTGAGGGCAGAAAACTGGGCATGGCAGCCTGGCCCTGAGGCACAAGGGCCTGGCTTGAACATGCTGGAGTGGGATCAAGAACTGCTTAGAAATCAGAAAGTGCTTGTTGCCTCAAACTGCAAGACAACCAGGTTCCACTTCAGAGCACTCAGGTAACTCTGGCTTTCCGTGGCTAGGAAAACGGTATGAAAACAAGAATCTGAAGAGCTGAGGAATCAGTGCTGTGATAAATTTAACTGGTTTCTTGACCCTTTAGAATCTTTTTGGGG
>NW_007180550.1:24785-37575 GCF_000164805.1 Carlito syrichta
GAGTGCAGTGGCATACTCACGATCACCACAGCCTTGACATGTTGGGCTCAGGCCATCCTTCCGCCTCAGCCTTCCAAGTAACTGGAACTACAGGCAGGCACTACCACATCTGGCTTATTTTTTTATTTATTGTAAAGACAAGGTCTCACCATGTTGTCCCAAACCTTCAGGTTCAGGCAAACCCCTCATCTCGGCCTCCCAAAGTGCTGGGATTACAGACTTAAGCCACCACACCCAGCCAGTAGAATTCTTTGTTAATGTGAGATTTATTAGAGATTTGGTTCAGAATCAATAAGACTCATGAGAATTTGAAGAAATTTTACAAATTCCAGTGAGAAATAACATAAGCTACAACTTCAGAAAGAAAAAAAACTCTACTCAGAGGTCAAGAAACCTTCTTTACCTGACACTAAGCACAAGAATTTAAAGTCAATGTAAAACTTCAATTTCTTTTGGATTTTAGTTAACAAGTCCAAAATAATTTGGACTTTAATTTAACTTTAATGATTCTGAATTCTTAACCTGAAAAGGGGTATATCTTTGAACATTCATTATTTTTCCCAAGAAAATTGTATAATACGAGAGTGTCTGTGATGGCTAATACTATGTATCAAACTTGTCTGAGCTAAGGGGTGCCCACATCCTGGTAAAACATTATTTCTGGGTGTTTCTGAAAGAGATTAGCATTTGAATTCAGCAGACCAGACCGAGGAAAGAAGATCCCCTTCACCAACGTGGGCCAGCTTCATCCAACCCATCAAGGGCCTGAAAAACACAAAAAGGCAGTGGAAGAACAAATTCAGTCTTTCTTCCAGAGCTGAGCCACCCACCTTCTCCTGCCCTGAGGCCTAAATGCTCCTGGTTTCCAGGCCTTCAGACTCCTGGACTCACACCAGGGCATCCCAGGTTCTCAGGCCTTCAGACCTGGACTGAACTGCAGCACTAGCGTTCCCACTTCTCCAGCTTGCAGATAGAACCATACTCGTTTAAGCCAATCCCCATAAGATCTCTACTCTAGATAGACATAGCAATAGGTATATCCTGTTGACTCTGTTTTTCTGGAGAACCATGAGCAGCACAGTTTTTATATTCAAATTCGGGGCATCTTTTTTTGACATTTTAGTTTTGGAGTATCTTTTTTTTTTTTTTTTGAGTTGGAGTCTCACTCTGTCACCCAGACTGGAGTGCAGTGGCCACTCCCAGCCACCGCAGCCTTGACCTGCTGGGCTCCGGCGATCCTTCCACCTCAGCCTTCCAAATGGCTGGAACTGCAGGCGTGTGCTACCATGCCTGGCTAGTTTTTGATTTATTGTAGAGATGAGGTCTCGCCACGTTGCCCAGGGGGGTCTCGAACCCACGGGCTCAGGCAATCCACTCACTTCAGCCTCCCAAAGCGCAGGATTACAGGCTGAGCCACCGAGTCCAGCTTGGAGTATCTTAATGTAGGTACTTGGTTTCATTTTATAACTTCTAGACTGCATTGGACAATTTGGCAGGTCATCGTTTTTCATAGGAACCAGACCATAGTGTGAAATTTCTGTCTTGGAAATTACTTTTGCAGTTTATTTAACTCATGTACTATTCTGATCCATCTCGGGACCTACTGAGAATAAAATCTGTGTTGCCATCAACAGGTCAGCAGACCTACGGAGAAACAGTGGTTTGCGATGAGAGGGTGAACTCAGGAAGACACAACAGGATTGTTCTTGGCTAAGTGCTGTCTCAGCCAAGAGACATATCCGACAGGCTAAGTGCAGGGTGTCTCTAAGGGTTTCACTGGGACTGTTCTTCCTTGTAGAGGACAGTCAAGATCTTTGGCATCCTTGGCTCCCATCAGCACTCTGCAATCATTGCCACAGCCAACAACTGCCCTGGGGGAAGATAACGATCCTGGTTTATAATCGCTGGGTGAAAAGAACAAAATTGCCAAGAAGCCCTTCTTTCCAGCTTTTGCTGTCTCCTCCCACGTGAAGGGAGGTCTCTTAAAGGAACGCTCGTGGGTTCTTGCCAAAACGTCACTCCAACCTCCCCAGGAGAGGCGCACAGACTCAATGATTGAACATGTCAAGAAAAATAACAAGGCGCGTTCAGCTCATTGCCCCTTCTCTTTCTCCTGGAAGCAAGCTGCCTGCAGAAAGCAAACATTCAGTTCTGCTGGAGATGGAGGGCAGGGTGGCTCGGACCCTGCCGAGGAATGCCTGCCTCGTGCCGTTCGAGGTGCTGCGGGGAGGGCCGCCCAGCTCTGGAGTCTGTTTGGAGGAAGCTGTGACTCCTGCCTACCATTAAGCCTCAACTGAGAACACCAACTTCATGAACCCAAGGGTAGTATGGGGTGCTCCCCAGTGCCCTACCTCATACCTCAGTTCATTCAAAGCATTAAAAGAAAAGAGGAACCTTACCGAATCTCCTCAAACCCAAACAACTACCACACTTCCACCTCTAGGCTCGCTTAAATTTCCTGCTGACTAGATTCTTTCTCCTGTCTCCCGCAGCCTTCTTTGATGAGATTTTTCACCATCTAAATCAAGTCCCCATCTTCTGGAAGCCCTAGTCTCCCCACCTGCTCCCATTTACATGCAAAGTCTACAGTGGCTAAGAAAATGCAGACCACTAAGGATAGTCTGGTATTAAAAACTTTAGACAACACAGTGACAGCAAATGCCGTGGAGGAAAACCTGAATTCCCAACCATTTTTCCTCATATATCTACCTATTTTTTTCCTAGGTCTCTGAAACTCCTGAATCAGGTCAACCTATTTCTAAAAATTCTATAATAAGAAATTTCATCACCAAGTCTATTGGAAACCACACATATTAAAAATTCATTGTTAAAGAGTAGTTTATCATTCTTTTATTAGCCAGAAATATTTTCCACAAAGATGTCCCGACTCAAGTCTTTTGAGCTACTCAATTGTGCAACTATTTGGGATTTTGAAGGAAAAAAAAAACAGACGGCATTTTTCATCCACTTTGTCCTCCTAATTGCTAAACATGTATATTTTAAGAGAAACCTAATCCAACTACTTCTGGTTTGTTTCCATTTAAATCATTAAAATGTTATTTTTTTAAAAGTCATCTGTTGTCCAAGAGACTTTTTAAATTAGCTTCGTTGCTTAAAAATCCAAATTGGCCATAAGAACATGAGCCCTGATGCCAGAAGTTTCAGGTTTGGAACAAAAGTGTGAGCCCCAAGTTGGAAATCAGCTCTACCCACCGGTGACGACATAAAGGGACTATGCAGACTCCATTCCTGACTCACTGAGCCTTCTGCGGAAGCAAAAGCCAGAGCTGAGGTTACAAAAGGTCTTCAAAATAAATCCTGCAGTCAGTGGTCACTCAGAGCTTCTGAAAACGCTAATTTACGGCTTTAAACGTCTTAGGCTTGTGCTAATCTTATGTGACTTTTTCTCTATACTGTTTAAGGGGGGGGAATGCTTTTAAATAAATCTTAATTTATAAGATAATGAAATGCATCATCTCCTTTTTTTAAATGTTTACGTTTTCATCTTCCTTCAAAATAGGAAAATCCCTTCAATTAGAGGAAAATGGGTCGCCCTTGAGTAACATCAGTGTTTGAGGTCATTTTGCCTCTTGCGAGCCACTAGAAAATTACTCTATTGCTCCTGGTGGGAGGGTTCTGTGCACCACTGGGGCAGTATCATAAATTAGGAGAAAGTCTTTCCAAACACAAAATAATGTTACCAAACTTCCAGGCAACACTGACGAAAGGAAAAGAAAAAAACTCCCAGCTATTGGTTTTATTGGTTAAAAGTTAAAGCTCAATTTCCTCTCTCTGCAGGTGTCTCAGTCTCCCTAATGAGAGGAGCAAACTTTACTAATGTATTTACTGCTGACTTTTTTGTTTGAAAGATATATGTCACATTTTCCTAACCTCTCCAAAACAGTCCATCTGGAAATTTATTTCTACATAGTTTGAAGATTCAAGAGATAAAAGCAACAGTTCTGAAGCATATCAAGGGCGTTGCCTTGTTTGTGTCTTACCACACAATTGAAAGAGACAGTTTAAAGAAAGAAGAGAAGGAAGTCCACCGGCACAGACTGAAGATACAGCTTGGGGAGGTGCATAGCCAGCTGACAGGATGCTGTTTTGTATGAAAGAGTAGGAAGCATTCAAGGACTCTTCTAGTTTTCCACACTGATTCGCATTTACAAAATCTACTTGCACTTGTCAGTGTAAAAGGCTGACACTAAAATGTCCTCCAGTATGCTTACGTGACGCCTAGGCACACCTACCTAGCTACTTCCTGAGGGAATTCCAAAACTGTCAGACGGTTCTCTATCACTCTGTAGTGCCTTAGGCATCCACTAACTCAACACATTAAACCACCAACCTCTAAACCAGAATTTTTCAGAGGATAATGTTTATGTCTGTTGTTTACCGGAGGCTCATTGACGATGATACCTGAACGCATGACAAACAATGGTGGCACCCAGCAACATAAAAGATGGATACATTTGCCTAGCTGAAAATTCTGCAGTAGCTTTACTTTAAAACTTTCCATCTATTATTTAGTAACACAAAGTTGTTCTAATTTATTGCTACAGCTTGTGCTTTTAAATTGATCTTTTGCTGCTACTCTTTAGTTTTCCATGTAAGATTCTACAATGTATATGACTCCATTTAAATGTATAATATAAATGACACAAGCTATAGGAAGGCAATTCAATTATTGGTTAATAACAGTAAAAAGTAATAACGTCTCAGGCTTCCTTAGGTATTTATTAAGCTCTGCCTAGCTCAATGTTGACATTTGTTGTAAAGAAACTGCAAGATTTTTCATCTTTTCCATGAGCTGCTTTTAAAGGCAGGTGGACCACATATATTCGTTTACTTTGTGAATCCACTACAAGGTGAAAAGTTTGGCAATGCCAAACAAGGGTCATTGTATATTCTGAAAAAATAAACCACAGTAAAAAAGACTTAAAGTACTTCAGACATTACTCATGCAATGGATAATAAATTTTTGATGTTTGTATTTTAATATTGTGGCTCATATTGGGAAAGGTATTATTTTAATCTGAAAAGTTCTAGAATGTCTTAAAAACTGAAATTTTAAAGGGGTGAGTATAAACGTACGCTCATATTGCATCCTCACAAATGGAGGAAAAGGAAAGAAGATCACTGGCAAAGAGCCAGACAGATCATACAAGTGTCATGTCTCAGCTATTCTAGTTACTACAAAGCATGAATGATGTTACCAGTGCTTAAAATAATAGGTGTGGTGACTACCCCAAAGGGATCATTATACTATATGTATACATGCACCGAAATCTCTTGTACCTTAAAAAGATGTGCAAGTAAAAATAAATAACTAGGCCAGGCTCGGTGGCTCAGCCTGTAATCCCAGCACTTTGGGAGGCCGAGGTGAGTGGATTGCCTGAGCCCGCGGGTTCAAGACCCGTCTGGGCAATCCAGTGAGGCCTCGTCTCTACAATAAATAAAAAATTAGCCAGGTGTGGTAGTGCCTGCCTGTAGAGCCAGCTACTTGGAAGGCTGAGGTGGAAGGATCACTGAGTCCAGCAGGTCAAGGCTGTGGTAGCCATGAGCACGCCATTGCACTCCAGCCTGGGTAACAGAGTGAGACTCCCACACAAAAAACAAATAATAATAATAATGTTAGCCGGGTATGGTCAGCTACTTGGAGGCTGAGGGGGAAGGATCGCTGGAGCCCAGCAGGTCAAGGCTGTGGTGGCCGGAAGCGTGCCATTGCACTCCAGCCTGGGCAATGGAGTAAGACTCCAACTCAAAAATAATAATAATAAATAAATAAAGGCCTCACTTCAATTAATGAAATTTTCCTGACAGTAATGTCTAGAATTGTTTTAGGGATTCTCCAGTGTATCTTAGACTTCACCCTTTTGCCTCTCGAAAGAATGCAGAAAAGAATGATTCTTTTTTCATGTTTTTTTTCTTATCAACGTGTATATGTTCTCACAAGGGAAACGCAAAGAATCCTTCTGTAGTGTCTGCGATATTCGATGGCTCCTGCCCACCTCTCAGGGTAGCCCACTCCAGACAATCTAGAACCAGGCGGTAATCCCTTCCCCGGGAGGTACAGCGTCACTCTGACCGTGGTGACACAGGGCAATTCCCTTCGCCAACTGGACAGAACATGTTTGGCACTGCCTCATGAGTACCGGCCTAGGGAGACCACGAGCTCAACTCTCTCGAGGCAGATTCTCATTGTGAGAAAATGGAAGGCCCAAATCATACTAGTTAGGCTTTGCAGACTCTATGAATTACAGTCTTTAAAGTTCTTCTATTTTTTTATTCTTATTTTGAAAAAAAGTAAAATTAACACCAAAAAATGAACTACCCTTTTCTTTTTTTTTTCTTTTTTTTTTTTTTTTCCTTTTTTCTTTTGAGTTGGAGTCACACTCTGTCACCCAGGCTGGAATGCAGTGGCACACTCACAGCCACCACAGCCTCAACCTGCTGGGCTCAAGTGATACTTCTGCCTCAGCCTTCCAAGTAGCTAGAACTACAGGCACGCACTACCACGCTCAGCTAATTTTTGATTTATTGTAGAGATGAAGTCTCACCAAGTTGCCCAGGCTGGTCTTGAACTCCTAGACTCAGGCAATCCTCTCGCCTTGGCCTCCCGAAATGCTGGGATTGTAGGTGTGAGCCACCACGCCCGGCCAACAATTACCCTTTTCTATTACCTTCTTTGTTTCAAAAGAGATTACACACACTCTAGAACACCTTCATGATTTGTTCTCCAAACCAGGATAAAAGAGACATCTACTAACGGTCCAGACAGAATTCCCATTTCCAAGAAGCCAGGAAAGACAACTATATAAGAGAATTCACTTTTTTCATTTGACGTAACTATAACAACAAGAAAGGCTGGTTACAGCAACACTCAACTTGGCCCAGTCACGTAGTGTCTCAGCGTTGAACAGAACTGAACTTATAATGCATGACAGAAGCAAAGTCATAATATAAAATTAAATCATGTACTTGAGCAGTTGCTTTCCATATGAGAAGTAACAGGCTGCCCAGTTGCCTTTTGGCTAAGACTAAACCTACCATCATTCAGGGTAAAGCAATGTTGTTGAAATCCGGGAATCCTGCAGAAAGCACCTCTAAGTCTCTCTGATGGCTCCCGATACTGCTATGTTTTGTTTCTGGGAATAGGACACAGCCGTATCCTCCTTTCGAGTGCTCTTGACTCTCACTGAGCACATAGCATTTTCTGGGGGTCATGACCATGTCCTGCAGATCTTACACATGAGACAATCACTCAGGCCATTCAACCATAATTTAACGATGAAACCAAAAAATAAAACTGAGAGTTGAAGAAGGGATAGAGAAAAAAAAAACAAGGAATCTTTCCCTGCATATTCCTTCCCAAACATTTAATATTACAAGAAAAACATACTTTGGAGGAAATGGGTCTTTTTCTCTCCCATGTTATAGTACCAAAAACGATATCTCTGTTGAATACCAAAGTAGAACGCCCACCTACTTAGCAATAGTCCCTCACAGTTACGTTGTACTCCAGAAGTATTTTATGGGGTGTGGAACATTCTTACTCATGACCTTAACATTTTAGAACAGTTTGATGAATAAGCAATGCATTTTCTACATGGATGCATCAATCATCTGGATCCCAAAATGTGTCTTCAAAGCTTGACAACTTAACATTGTCCTGTAAAAATCTGTCATTATCACCCTTTGAAAAAGTCTTGAAATTGCAACTATCTATGGCCAAACATCATTTTCTGAAGTCTGTCCCCCTGCGCATGAATTTATGAGTCCCATGGTTGGACAAAGGGAAATTATCCAAGGCAGAGTTGTTCAAGTAGGCAATTATCCAGCAGCCTGAGCCAAGACAATCCCCTGGAGGGACTGCACAAATTCAGCTGCAGCTGTGTGGGAAGTGTGGACACCAACCAGCTCTCTGAAGAGGTTGGGTGTCTCCGGGAAGAACAAGCCAGGAGGACGATGTTTGCATCCTAGGCTACTGGTTTCGACTTCAAAGGAAAGAGGTGGGAAGGACGTTCCCAGCATTCACATATCTGTGATAGCAGTACCTCTAAATAATCAGGTTGCACTACAGTACTATCGTAAGTCTCATTACAAGTTTTTGCAGCTCTGGAATTTTCAAACAGCGAACCAAATAGTGGGAGCAAAACTGCAACACAGTGCAGCATCACCTCACACTTCCACACTGCCAGACGGGTCCTAACAGTCCCACGTGGGTCAACGAGCTGCACGTGTGCACCCACTGCTCCTCCGAACAGCCCGCGAGGGAAGTCGCTGTGATTCTCCTTTCGTGGAAGAGGAATGCAAAGCTCGGAAAGGTGGGGACATGCTCAAAGGCACCCGCTAGGAAGGTGAGGAGCATGTATCACTCAGGGACCAGCGCCTTGGAGGGCAAGCTCTGTGTGCGCCAACGGCTGGTAGTCACGCCCCGCCCCCGACCTAACTAGCAACCTGAGAAAGGGCTCCCTCCCCATCTCCCTCCAAACTCCTTCCATCTCCACTACCATCACCACCAGCCTAAAAGATAAGTCCTTACTGATAAGCAAGCATTATCTTCTACCAAATCTCGCTTCATGATAAAAGCACGCATAAAGTTTTTAACATCTTAAGTCAGCATTCTTTAATATGAGTTATGTATTTGTATCAGATCTTGGATATTCCTCCGGATAAAAAAGACAGAAGTGATCATGCCAACAAGATTAATAGAACCAAGGGAAGGGGTGGCAAAAAACACAGACGGGCGGGGGATGATGAAGTTGAAAGGTTTGTGAGGGTTGGCCCTTTTTAAAATCATGCAATGGGCACTATTCACAATGGTAAAAACATGGAACCAACCCCACTGCCCATCAAAAGTGAACTGGATGAAGAAAACGGGGTACGTATACACGATAGAGTATCATGTAGCCACAAAGAAGAACAAAATCACGGGCTTTGCAGCAAATTGAATGGAGTTGGGAACATCACACTTAGTGATCATCACAGAAACAAAGAACTGATTACCGCCTGTTCTCATTCATACGTGGACCCTGAACGATCACCACAAGCGAGGGATCGGCAGTCGTGGGACACTTCTGGGGTGGGGAGGGCACAAAACCAAACAAAGCATGCCTGGTTCTGTGCCAGGGGGAGTGAGGGCTAACGGGAGGCCCAAACTTCACCTGCTCGCAGCCTACCGGTGTGGGTCACCCCTACCTGTACCCACATCTCCGTAATGAAAGTATAAACAAACACATCAAATCAGATCATGCAATGGGAGGTACCGAGCCATATTCCACTTCCCTGATGCCTTCGAAGTCCAAGCATGATTCAGAGGACATTTCTTATAGAAGGAAGAGAAATCAGAATTTCATGCCTATGTTGCCATACGTCTGGAGTCCGTCACTTGGCCACAGCAAATGCATTTGTGTTCATTTAGCACCTGCTTACGGAATCCCTCTACGTGTCGGATATTGGGCTAAATTCTGACAGCAAAAACACAAATAAGACAGGATTCCTGCATGCAAGAAATCTGTAGTGAAGCAAGACGGATGAATCGCATCTGACACTGTATCCTTTGTAGAAACTCCATTTGTCGAATGACAAAAGGGATGGATTCTGCACCATCCCTCAGCCCTCTTTGACACTCTGCAGTTTGCAGTTTGCGAGAGGACTCCATGATGGGTGCTCTCCCGTCCCCGTGTGCTGGCTTTCCTCAACGCCTCTGTGGTCCCCTTGTGCTCTCCTCAGCCCCAAACGCCAGCGTCCACGGTGTTCTGACCAGCTGCTGTCTCCGCCCTGCTGCCTACCCCGGGCTCGCTCAGCCCCTCCTCGACAGTAACGCCCACCCACGTTTCCCGCACATCTCCCGTCCCTGAAGCCAGTCCTCAAAGCTTCACTGCTCACAGACATCCTCACATGGATATTTTAGACGCCTCATTCCTCAAACATCTCCACTTCCAGACAGCCTTTCCAGGTGGAACATAGACCGTCAGGACTCAAACCCATACCTGAGGGGATGTTGGGTCCTCAACTTGCACCTACTCCATACATCTAATCGGTTAAGTCTCTTCTTCATTTCGTGATATGTTAAGTGTCTGTCTGGTACCATGAGTGTGCCAGACATCAGTCACTGCCCTTACAGAAGGGATAGTCTCATCCACGAGACACATCGACAGGAAACTGAACTCTACAGAGTGTGTAAGGCTTAGACAAGGTAGAGTGGGGACCACAGAATGGTGACAACTGTAAAAGCAAGAGAACATAGCCCCGAAACTGCACGGAAAGTCAAACGCTCAGAATAAAGAAGGTTCAGGTATGAGCGTGAAGAGGTAGCCTGGGCCTTAGACGCCACGCTGAAAAGCGTATAGTACCTGAGCAACTGAAAGTCACTGAAAGCTTTTAAACAGACACACAACCTGATGATGTGTGCGTGTGAGTAGACAGAAAGAGGGAAAGATTAAGGCATGGAGACAAAATAGAAGGTGTTTGCATTCATCCAGATGACAGGCAGATCCCACCTCGAACCAGGAAAACAGCAGAGAGAGACAGAGAAGTTAGCAGATCAAAAGAGTATCAGGAGGAACAAGCAGGGTGTGGCTGTCTGTAGACACGGAACACAAGGGAGGGGGTGGGAGAAAAGATAACTTCCAGCTTTTTCCCTTGAATACCTGGATGATGCTGCTTCGTGAGATTGGAAACCACGAAGGACAGAAAAGCCCATGGGAAGAGATGACATGTAATGTTTAAATACCTATAAGATAGCCAGCAGGACATGAAAACGTCTTGCAGTTGGATATATATTGATTTTGAGTTCAAACCTGATCACTGAAAAGGATCATTCACTTGGGGATCACTAGTGGGTGGTTGGTATTTTAAGCCGTGGAGATAGAAAATCTATTATAAGAAGTGCAGACTGTGAAGAGAAGAAGCCTACTGGAGGGACCCCTGCAAAGATGAATAAGAGGTAACATCCAGGAGGGCAAAAGACAACCCCGGATGTCATGGAGTCCATAAAACAAGTGTGCCAAGACGGGTGGCATTGAATACTAGAAAGTAGACCAGTCATTAGCGACTGAGGCCCGTCTTTTGGCTTTAGCAAGGTCACTGGGGACTCTGAAGAAAAGAGTTTCAGCCAAGCCAAGGCACCAGTGCAGAGTCATGGCGGTAAATGCCAGACCTCAGTGAGTTAAGGAAGGAACAGGAGGTACAGGTGGAGACAGCAGGTGTGAGCAACCTGTTCGATATGTCTGACTGCAAGCGGGTGGAAAGTAGCCAAGAGGGCTCAGACAGGGCTGAGCAAACCATCTGAGCATGGTTTGTTTACAGAAAGGGAGAAGTGTGCTGCCATATTTAAATTATAACAGGACGAGTCCAAGGAGAGAGGGGATAACTCATTGAGGAAAGTCTCCGAGAAGATGGAAGGGGTTGAGATCTGGAGTTCAGTTAGATTATACTTAAACAAGCAAAAACTGTAATAGGAAGGAATGAGTAAAAGAAGAGAACGGTATATATTTCCTTTGTAAAGCATAATCCATGTTGATCTGTTACGAGGGGAGTGACTGGGGAAGGTGTGAATGACTGGAGTCGAAGGAGAACAGGAAAGTTTTTAAAGAGCTGCTTTGTAGAACTTAAAAAAGTAAGACAGAAAGATTGTCAGGCCATGTAAACGCAGGGAGATTCAAAAAACTGCTTTCAGGGTAGTTGAAACGATGAGCTGTGGGAAATAGACTGGGTAAGATCGATGGACCCATAAAGAGAGTGCAGATGGGCCAGAGAGCCAGAGGGGCATCTGAGGGGGTGGGAGTCTGGAGTCGCTGGAGTAGTGCAGCGAGAGGCTCCGAAGGGAAGGACATTATGGAATGGCTCGGTTGACTATTTCTGAGGAAGAAGTGTTAGGTTAGGACAAAGTCCAGGGTGTGGTCGTGGAAGCAGGTGAATCCGCAGAATGAAAGTGAACGTGTCTGGAGCCAAGGAGCCAAGAAGATGAGAGGCAGAAGAGCCCGTAGGTATGAACGCTGTAGTGGTCTCAGATAAGATTGTGACTGGAAGAAGAGAGGACGCAAGGAGCCAGGACCATGAGTTTAAAGGCCTCAAATGCCAGGCTCAGGCAGGAATCAATCCAATATCTGTTTGTTCTAGAGAAACACATACTGTCTCGGGAAACAAACCTGACTCTAAGTTTGTAATTCAAGTGGAATGGTCCAATTCTTCCTCTCAAAATCTTTCAAAAATTGGTTTTAAAAAGATCTCAGGGAGACGGGGCAAGATGGCGACGGCATAGGTGAACTGGTGAGATTCTCTGAACGTGAGTTCCCAAAAAGGCTATCACTTCGCTACCCCCATCCCCCGGCCCACCACCAACCGCGCTGGGAGCAGGCCCGGGAACTTCAGTCCCACGCAAGGCCAGATATTGCGCCCCTCCCCTCACTGCTGCCGTTCTACTCGTGTGTGGAAGTCTCCGGTCCCAGCCCCCTCCAGATCCCTCCCCGGCTGCATTGTCTCCAGCCCGGGCACCCGGCATCTAGCCGCCGGTCACACAGGGAGGCTCTGGGCACCCGCCCCTCAGAGACGCTGGTTCCATTTCTGGCTGAAGTCCTCTGTTGGGTCCCAGCACCACTCTCGCTGTCTAGAGCCTGCCCTTTGGAACTTTGGAACTCTGGAACTCCAGGTCCACCCTGGCTGAGGCACACAGCGTGAGACCCCAAGCCAGAGGACCCAGACAAGCGGAGAAAAACAGACCTGCTTAAACTGCCTTGCCATTCTCCAGGCAGACACTTCCATTGCCCCGCCCACCTAGCAA
>NW_007180551.1:0-505 GCF_000164805.1 Carlito syrichta
CTTAACCAAAGAGGTGGGAATGAAAGGCCCCAGCCAGCCATGAGGAACCCGCCCCCTCCAAAGGCTAAGCCTAGGCGTGGCCCCTACCTAAAATGGCGCTCCCGCCTAAGAAGGAGCCCAGACAAACTAACATGGAGGCTCGGACAAGGCTCTCCAGGTTCTTCTTCCACAACAAAGCCTACCATTTCCGCGCCCACGAAAGCCCCTACCAATCCCAAAAATGCCTCTCCTGCCGACCAATAGGTAACCAACAGGTCGCTTTAAATTTCTATAAAACCTGCCACACCCCTGCCCCCATGCTGCAACCTAATTCTCAGGTTCTGTAGCCACCGCTTGTCGCATTAAAATCTCTTGGCCTTAACGGGTGTTGACTCTCACTGCGCGCCACCGTCTTTCAATGGCTGTCGCCATGCTTCCTGGCTTTGGCCCCCTCCCCCACATTGGGGAGGCGAATCTTCTCTCTTCCTTCTCTTTCTCTCTCTAATTTACTTTTAAATAAACTTTT
>NW_007180552.1:0-8541 GCF_000164805.1 Carlito syrichta
GTGAACAACGGCCTGAAAACTTAGCTAAAAAGCCTTACTCCTGATGTCTCAAATCACTCTTTTGACACCTGGTGGCAGGAACCCTTCAAAGATGAAGAAATGACCAAGAGGACTGACTGCGTTCACCTGCCCAGGGCACAGTGCAGACGTGTAAGCATTCAATGTTATATTACCCCTCAAGCAGTAGAGCACTCTCTCACCTCATGGAATCTTCTAAGAGTGCTTCTATGCAGTACAGCAAATCCATCAACTTAACCAGCTGAGCGTAAGAGAAGATGCCTTCCAGAACACATAAAGGGAACCATGTTTCTCCTTTATGACCACAAAACTGATCCTTGGAGTAGAAAGTCAGGCAGAGCCAGGTCACAGCAGAGGTGGGCTCAGAATACTCGCCTCTGGCTGTTCCTGTGTGTGTGGGTCACAGGTGGGTTGTTATGACCAAATCCCAAACAACTTACTTTTGCAGATTACAGTTCTGTTTTATCTGTACTTTTTCTTCCATCTGTTTGACAACTGACAGCCCACAGTTCCTGTAGCTAGGCCTAAACTTTCTTAGTATGTTTTAAAACACAGTTACATATTTTCAAAAAAAAGCACAATTGCTCTGTGGCCAGCAAGAATGAAAAGAACCAGTATGTATCTCTGAAATATCTCACTTATACGTCTGATTCCCTTGCTGGCTGGTGAGCTCTGTAAGGGTAGGAATACGATTTTTTTCTTCTTTGTAACCTTAGAACTTGTACCGAGTAGGTGTTCCACTAATGTTAAATGAACAAACCAACCAAGTTATACCTGGGAGCACGCAGAGGAAAAGACCCCACCAAGAGACTGTCAAATTCTTAAGCCACAGGATCAGAGAAGCCCTCCTGCTCACTCCACCAGGAGGAGGGGCTTGGGCTCAAAGGTGGCTGGCAAGGCATTCTCACCTCTCACTCTCATCTGCGGCCTTCTCGGCCTCCTCCAGCTTCTGCAGAGCTGTTGCCAGACGCTCCTGGGCACGATCCAACTCTTCCTCAACCAGCTGGATGCGTCTGTTCAGGGAAGCTACATCGGCTTCAGCCTAGGCAGGGAGAACAAAAAGCATTTGGAGCTGAGAGAAGGTGAGGGAGGCACCTTCAGGAAGTGGCTGGGACTAAAGTGCTAATTTCAGACACGAAGCCTGGACCTGTGGTGAGTGATCTCTAAGTGCACACCAGCCCTAGTCCACCCTGGAGGTCTCGGGTACACTTATACAGTGAACATCCATATCTACGTATCTACAAACTCATACACACAGTTCTCATGGGATAGATGGGCCACTGGCAAACACTCCCTCACATGGTTCCTTTCTTCTGTGGATTTCAACGCCTAGGCTTTACCTCCTGTTAAAGGAGAGCATCATCACAGCCACCTCACTCACTGGGAGCCTGAGGTGTGGACAGAGACAAGAGTTACCCCCAGACTCGGTCACACGACAGTAGCAGTGGTGTCAGAAACGGGACTCAGGAGTTTCACTCAAGTCTCCTTTCTCCTAGTCACTTTCTCAAAGGAGTCTTATAAAGGAACTAAACTATTCTAAATTCAGCGATTCTAAAATACACACCATATGAAGACCCAACACAATCCAGTAACTCCTGCCCCCTCCCGGCTCCTTTCAGTAACCTCTTGAATAACTGGTCACACTGGAACACAGTTAAGACAAATTTCCCAGGTGCTTCTGACATAAGCCTATGAAATTTCTTACAAGTCAAGGTCGCTGCAAGTAAAGCATCAAACTCCTAAGGAGAAAAACAACACAGATACTGTTTTTACTTGGGATCTATCTCTGAAAATAAACGTTTCTTTCCTGTGGAAACAGTGGTTACCTCCACTTCTAAGAAGCTGTTATTAATACTATGTGTCTCAGAACACATGAAAGATAGTGACGGTCTATTATACACACTTGCACTGGTGGCTGTTTAAATATTGTGCATCCAAGTGGGAGATGGAGTTTATCAACCAGGTACAATTTCCTCATCTACTTTGAATGGATGCTCATCAAGGGACGATGGGGTTTTCAGAAAGCCCAGAAGTTTTCTAAATTACAACATACACTTAGGAACCCATGCTAGTTCTCAGATAAATTCTGTATATTCATTGAACTATAAGCTGATTATGTCCAGAGAAGTCAGAGTTGAGTATGGGCTCAATAAAATGAGTGAAACCAACCTAATTTAAGCAAAAGTAACTTTCTTAGTTCATGGACCCAGAGTTGAAAATGCAAATGTAGTTAGAGACTATGACCATGGCTTTGGACCAAAGGAATATGAGAACATTCAGTTCTTTGGTCATCAGGTATTTATAAGATTTTAAATGCTAAGTTTCATCTGGGAAGAGAGGAAGTGGGCCATCTTCAACCAAGGTGAAGGACTCTACAAAAACATTTAAATATACTTTTGTCTTGACAAAAATGTAGTAATTGGTTGATGGAGACAGGCAGCAGGGCAAATGTGAAATAAATCCGAGGAGGAACATTTACAACCTGCAAAGTAAATCATTATCAGTGCACAGCTGACAACTGGCCCAGGTAGGAATGACTGGCAGATGATTTGTTTTTTGTGTAAGACATTTTAAAGAATAGGGAATTAACAGTCTTTTAAAAACCATTAGCCCTAGGCTGGCACAGTGGCTCACACCTATAATCCCAGCACTTTTGCCTTGAGCACTCGGCTTTGAGGCCAGCCTGGGCAATTTGGCAAGACTTCATCTCTACAATAAACCAAAAAATTAGCTGGGTGTGGTGGCTTGCGCCTGTAGTGCCAGTTACTTGGAAGGCTGAGGCAGAAGGATCACCAGAGCCTAGCAGGTCAAGGTTTCCGTGGCTGTGAGCGTGCCACTACATTCCAGCCTGGGCGACAGAATGAGACTCCAACTCAAAAACAAACAAACAAACAAAGAAAACCATTAACCCTATTCTTTTAAAAATCAGAAGGATGTATACACTAAAGATATACTTTCGGGTCAGGTTAGATATCTTCACTGTTCCATATTTTCCATTTCTGGTAAAATTCAGTTCCTTTCATTAAGGGGGGGAGCGATATGAACAAGTAACTCTGAAAGTGGAAGCAAAAACAAAGAGTAAAAAACAAACAAAAAACTAACCACACCAACCAAAAAACCCACAGCAACACCAACTCTCCATCATAGAGTGTCTAGGTCACGTACTCAAAAGTACTGTACATTTTCTGTTCTCTCCCCCTTTCTTCTCTTGTTATTTTTAACATGAAGGCGAATATCCTTGTCACAGGTGCCACAGGCCACCATGTCCTAACTTCTCTGCTCTGCTTTAGATCTGGGCCCAAATCTCAAGGACTTTGTACTCACGTAGACTGTTTATTCTCTGGGGAAAAAAGTCCCTCTGGGTGAAAGTTGGGTCTATGTCCCCAGCTCTCCACACAGGTGCTGGATCACAGGAAAGGAAGAGAGAGACAGCACCTTGTGCTCATTCCAGCCTCTCCCTACCTGAAAGGCGCCCCCCACCAGTCAATCCCTCTTCCCTTGAATTCCGCACCCTCCGTACTCCCCTGCATTCTTTCTCTTGGCGTTTGACACTGTGTTCAGCAGAGTGCTACAGTATAAATGCCACCCATGCTTCCCCCCAGGTGCAATTTGTAGAACTCCAACTCCTTGACATTGGGGGCTATGTCTTACAGGAATACCAGCCAACAGGGCCTCACACAGGATGCCCCAGCAACGACTGGGAACAAAGACCTGTTTCTAGGCATGACAAATGCAGGACTAGCACACACATAGAGAGCAGACCTGTGAGTGGCAGCCCTCTTGGGGAACCCCTGTAAGTCCCCAAAATGGGGTCTCAGTTTCTTTTGCTGGAAGGGCATCAACCAGGTTAGCAGTTGCCACAACTGGTTGGATATCAGAATCAGCTAGAAGGTGAGCATGAACTCTAGGGATAAGCCTAACTTCCAGGTCTCATCCCTAGAGTTCTGATTCAGGAGGTTGGAGGGAGAGGGCAGGAATCTGTACTATAAATAAGCAACCCCCACCACCACTCAGAGAAGCCGGCAGAGTCTGGCTCTTGGCTGGAGAGGAGGGAGGGAACTTTGACCCAGAGCGCTGAAGCACTCTCAGGCTACTCTGCCAGCAGTGGGAGACAGGATGAAAATCGTCCCAGCTCCTTGTGTGCTGGCTCCCTACTTGTCACTTTTGGTCTCCTGGAACGTCATAGGAACCCTGGGACTGCAGTCTTTCTCTCTTCTGACATCAGGTTGGAAAGTTCTCTTCCACGGGCCCCCACCCCAACTCCCCACAAAAGGCCTTCAGAGATAGAGCCCAACCAGGACTCGAGAACAGCTCAATCCTTCTTGACATAAGGCAGGGTGTAAAATTGAAAACGTCATAAAGTAAGTGATGGGTAACAGGTGGCTCATACATGCCACAGCACACTTGCTGCTTGTCTAGAAGTTGATGCCGGCTGGCTCGAAGGCTACCGAGCAGGGCAGGCAGAGGGGCTTGCAGGTCACAGCGGAGACTTAGGCAGAGTGGCCAAGTACCTCTGTCCTTACCAGAAAAACCCTGGACTCTGACAGGCTCTGCAAGGCCATACTGTCTTGGGTCTAACTGGAATTTTGTTTGGATCCTTAGAATTCAAGGTATATTTAGTTTTATAATTTAATCAGGGCAGTTCTTTCTTATTTTTACCTTTTTTTTCCTTCCAAAAAGCCTGTATCTCTCACTTTCAACTTCTACTAGCTTTTACTCCCGGAATTTTTTTTCTAAGTCTTGATGTTTATCGAGAAATTTTCTAAGGTTCTTTTCATCATAGCACCTGGATTGTCTTAAGGACCTGCTGCAGCCTCTGTCAGTCCAAGCCCACAGCCACATGGCCAACTGTTATTTAAAAGCGGATATAAAATAACAAGGCATCTGGGGAAGGTAAAGACCCCAGGCACAAATTATTTCCAGGCATGCAAACCACGCCTCGTGTATTGAATTAGCTTTCTTCTCATAATGCCCCTGTGTTGACTGCCAGCGAAGTCTTTCAGGTTGGGATCCTAGTTTCTGTTATTTCAAAAGTGCTGTTGGGTCCCAACATGTAGTAGTTTATGAGCTACTCAAAAAACAGACTGCTATATCAATAAAGGCTATCAATGTTTTCCTGCAGGTCTTTTCTTTTTTTTTTTTTTTTTGAGTCAGAGTCTCACTCTGTCGCCAAAACTGGAGTGCAGTGACACGCTCATAGACACCAAAGCCTCAACCTGCTGGACTCAGGCGATCCTTCCACCTCAGCCTTCCAAGTAGCTGGAACTACAGGCACGTGCCACCATGTCTGGCCAATTTTTCTTGGCAATCCTCTCACCTTGACCTCCCAAATTGCTGGGATTATAGGTGTGAGCCACAATGCCCAGCTTCTTGCAAGTCTGTTTTTTTTTTTTTAAAGTAGAATTTATTGAGAGGACAGAAAAGCTCCCAGAGTGGAAGGGGGCACAAGGGGGTTGTCCGCAGGTCTGTTTCTAAAACCCTGTACAGCTTTGCACCTGTGAAATGCTTCAGAACGGCAAGTGACCCCCAAGATGAGAGCTACTGATGTGGAAAACAAGGGCGTGCACCCCATATCCCCACCCTTAACAATGTACCATACAGCAGTCAAAGACGTACCCACCTCAAAACGGCAAAATATTACCCTAGATCAGATTGGGTGGGGGGGGGAGAGGAAACTTACAAGGCCTAGATTTTCATGAACTCCAGATGTTTTAGCCAAACAAAATTAAAAATAGAATGACTTTTACTTTAAAAAAAAAGTATTCCAGTTAAAGCTATTAACAGTAAATACTGTTGAGTATTATATCAGATGAGTATTATAACCTAGAATCAATCCTCTAGAATATGCTTCCAAAGTCCTGCCTGAACCAGGAAACATGGGATGATCAAAGGTCAGGTCTTTTTATTTCATGCAAACTGTAGTTATACAGAGAAGGTTTCGCCCAACTTGCTGTGTAAGACCAAGTAACCACAGCCAAGCTAAACTTCTGCCCTTATATGGTAAGGAGAGGGGGGCAAACCACTGATGACATTAAGGGGCACTCCCATGGATAACAGATAAACACAACCACCTCTATCTGTGCCAAAGCCCATAATTTATAAGACATATTTGTATAATGAGGGAGAGCAGACATGAACAGGACATTGTAGTGCCTCTGGTTCACTTACATTTGAAAGCGGAAATGGAAAGTATACATTCCAGTTACAGTCACTCTGGGAGTGCCCACAGGAGCACAAATGAACTCTCAGCTCTCCAGTCCTAGAAGTATTTACCAAGTCTAAAGAGGGAAAGAGCTGGGAATTTTGGTAAATTGGTTATTTCCCATGATTTAACAGTTACCATTTAAGAGCCTACTGGCTGCAGTTGCAAGTCTTCTCGTTTGCTGGGTATTACTCCAGAAGGAGGAAAGAGGATCTACTCCTTGCTGTCTTTTTTTTTTTTTTTTTTAGCTAATGACAAAAAAGTAAACAAAACTCCAGTGGGTCACAAGACCTGGAGTCAACCACTGTGTCAAGCAAATAGCCTCATTCCAACATTTTTGAAGGACCCACATACCTTGGAAACATCAACTAGGAGGAAATAAGGGATGGCTGTTTTTTCCAAGGTAAGAGCTGGTTTAATAGGGCCTATTAACCACAGCCTGTCTGAACCTTTGAGTAATTGAACTCAGGCCAACACTCCCATCAAATATTTTTTGCAGTGGCTCATGGCATTGTCACAAAACTCTTATCACTACTGCCAAGATAAACTGTTACTGCTAGCCTAACTCACAGCCCAAGCAATGTCTAACAACTACCTAAACTAGCTATGCTGAATTTCTAGTTTCAGAAGCTCTCTTCAGTGGTCCAATCCAGTCCTCAAGGTGCCATCTTACAAAGTTCTGTGTCCAATCGCCCAGGTAGACTGCTTTCAAAAAATATTTTAAAAAATTGAAACCATTTATACCACTTTTGACATAAAGTCTTGAAAAGAATGAAAGCACTGTCTTTAGTCAACCAGCACAGGAAGACTTCTGTTATAAAAATGATGCCCAAAATAGAAGAATGAAAACAATAACATGCTCTTCATGAAATGTATTGTTTGTGCCTAACATTAACCATGAGGCCAGGAGCAACACATTCCCCTTCTTAGCAGAGTGCAGGGAGTTCTGACTTCTACCACTAATGCCACTTCAACCCACCAAACACTCCTTCCAGCCTGCCCACTTCCTCTCCACACTCAAGTTCCAGAAGGAAAAAAAAAGTTGATTAAAAGCATTAAGTGGAGTGTTTTATGATGTGAAATGAACAGGCCATTTTTAAGGCCCCTGCTCAGTGAACTGAGGGTGAAGGAGCACTGTGGGGCCAATACTGAGCAGTTTAGTGACAGCTGGCATGCAGCACTCACTCTGCAGTGCAAGCACACCGCATGGTCTTTACCTAACTCCTTTCATCAACAGGTAGATGCTATTATTATGCATATTTCACACATAGGGAGCCAACACCCTGCGAGCTTAAGTAACTTGCTTACAGTCCAGACAGTCTAGGTCCAGAGTTCTTGTTCTTATCCGCCATGTTCCATTAATTCTAGTGGTTCAAGGACAGCTAGTCAGAGAGGGAGTGGGAATTAATTTACCACCAGGCCAAGTTCAGAAACATCCATGGGACTTTTGCTGACTTGGTCTCTCAAGCAAGGTTTATTTTTTGTCTGCTGATTTCCTAGGCTCTCCTCTGAAGATGACCCATTTGCTTCCTAGTGTTTTATGCAAAACAGGTCTTGATGCTTCTGCAGCCAGCCTTACAGCCATCACAAACACTAAGCAGAACGATTTACTCCACTTGGAACAGCCTGCAGATTAAGCATAGCTGGACATCATATTATCCCTCGTCATAAAATTCCCAAGGTGTTTGGGTATCTTAATTTAAAACACACACATCAGCAAAGACCCAATACCTAACCTTCCTCTGCAACCCTGCTCTTGCTTGCTGGACACATGTGCCTTAGGAGAAAGGAAGGAAGCCAGGTCGTCCATTCAACGTGGGGGGGAGGGGAAGTCGGCCAGGGAATACACCCAATCACCGTTGACATCCAGCCAACTTTTTTCAAGACTCGGTAACAAAGAAGTATCCATCTGCAGAAGAGAACTAGGGGGAGGAATGAGGGAGAAACGGCTGCAAACTAGGTTAGCTCCCCCATCAGAGCCTGGCGCTGTCAAGGTCTCAATCGCCACAGAAACACCGGCCTGCGGGAACCCGCGGGGGTCCACGAGGACGGCACGTCGCATCCCCGGGTCCTGAGGTCCGGCCGGGCCCCCACACCTGGCCGGTCGCGCCCCTCCCTAGAGGAGGGGCTCTCTGAAAGGAGGGACCACGGGGCCGGCACGGCGCATCCCTGGGCCCCCCCACACCTGGCCGGCCGCGCCCCTTCCCAAAGGAAGGGCCACGGGGACGGCACGTCGCATGCCGGGCCCGAGGTCTTGCAGGCCCCCACATCTGGGCGGTCGAGCCCCTTCCCAAGGGAGGGACCGCAGCCTTCCGCTCTCT
>NW_007180552.1:9168-13911 GCF_000164805.1 Carlito syrichta
CGCAGGGGCGCTGCGCCCCGGCGTCCCCAACTTCCAGGCCCGGGGGCGGGGGAGCCGAGCGGGGTGGCGCCCGAACCGGCCCTGAGCGGACTGTTCCTCTGGGTCAGGAGCCTCAGAACACGAGAGCCTCACCGCACGTCCCCCGATCGCGTCCCCACGATCAAAGAGTGAAAACCACTAACGTGCACAGCATGGCGGTTAGACTTTCTGGTCTCAACGCAGTTCTCCCACGTGGGATCCGGCTCCTTGTTCCCTGCTGTGTACGTTGGGCAAACAACTTGACCTCTCTTGGCTTTCTCTGCAACCGTGGGGATAGTAACAGTGGAGACAGTAATAGTGCTTTCCCTCCCCATAGGGCTGCTGTGAGAACTGTGAAATACTCTCAAGTGCTTGGCACGAGAACTTGTACCTAGTTACGAACTTGTTTTAAGAGTCAGGCGTGTGATCGCAGGCAAGTCGATCCCGCTAGGGCTGCTTTCCCTAAAAACAATCTCCAGAGTCTCTTCTCCCTCACAAGCTTCTCTGGTGTTAGACAGGCCTCTGGGATCCCTTGGAAGTTGACTGATACTAGGCTGGGCTGGGCTGCCTCTCAAACAGAACTCTGTAAGAGCCTCTGGCTACAGCTGAATCCAACCACCTGACACATCTCTGGGAACCTCCTCTGCCTACTCCCCCTCGGGACTGCGTTTGAAAATGCCTTCTGCTGGGCATCATGGCTCATACCTGTCATCCCAGCACTTTGGGAGGCCGAGGTGAGAGGATGGCCTGAGCCCAGGGGCTGGAGACCAGCCTGGGTAACTTGGCAAGACCTCATCTCTACAATAAATAAAAAAAATTAGCTGGGCGTGGTGGCACATGACTGTAGTTCCAGCTACTTGGAAGGTTGAGGAGGAAGGATCACCTGAGCCCAACAGGTTGAGGCTGCGGTGGCTGTGAGCGTGCCACTGCACTCCAGCCTGGGTGACAGAGGAAGACGCCGACTCAGAAAAATATAAAATAAAATGCCTTCTAAGTCTGGGTTTTTTTTCTCTCATCCCTGTCACCGGAGGCTCTTAAAGCCAGCTCCTGATGTGTCTGTCTCAGTGTGGGAATCCTACAGAAAAAGAAAACATGCTTGACAACCGCCTCCTCCTCTAAGCCCTAACAACGGACAACTTTGCTTCCCAGCTCATTTTCTATGGAGTTTGCCTTGGCCTTAGCGGAGACTCCCATCGATCGGGCCCCACATCCTTTAGGTGGAGGCTCACACTTTGTTTCGGCGCAGCTCCAGTCAGGCCGGGAGGTTACAGCTCTCCCCTAAGCCACAGCCTCCGACATGGAGGATGGGGGAAGGGGGTGTCTGGGAGCATCCAGGAGCAGCCAAGAAACTGCTGGACACTCACTCACAAGGGCTCTAAGCAGCCAACAAGTGACTCAGTGCTCTGCTTTCCAATGCCTGGGAGAGTCAGTTTCAGGTGAGTTCATTTTCCGGCTGATGTCATCAAACAAGAGTTTAGGGCAGTTTTTCTCATCCCTGCCTGCAGGCTGGAATCACTTGGGTGTTTAAAAAATACTGCCACCTGGATGCCCCTCCCAGCGATTCTGATTTAATTGACCTGGTTGGCCGCCTGACTTTGGGTTTTAATCACATTAATTTAGGAAATAAAGACCTACAGGGGAAAAAGACACTCATACTGCAAGTATCTTTTTGTTTTTGAGTCTGGGTCTCCCTCTGTCGCCCAGGTTGGAGTGTAGAGGCATGATCACTGTTCACCGCAGCCTCAGTCTCCTGTGATCAGGTGATCCTTTGGCCTCAGCCTCCAGAGTAGCTGGGACTACTGGCGTGAGCCACTGTGCCCAGCGACATACTGCAAATATCAGATACATCAACTGCAGTTACTAGGGAAGGGATTGGGGCCAGGAAAAAATGGAGTCCTGGATCCCCTTCAGCCTCATCTTTACTTAGGTGGAAAGACAACAAGAAATTCAAAAGAAATCCACCAGGGACATTACCTTCTGAATGACAACCGTTTAAGCTAGGAAGAGCCCACTTTGGGAATAGGATTTGCAAAGGACATTGGTAAATTAGCATAAAAATGCTTTTAGTAGTAGTAGAAAAATATGTGTTTTACATTGGTGAGTAATGAGTGAAATGTCTTAATCTCAAAGGTGATATGATTCTACCTCAGGAAGCTGACTTCTCCCTTCCTCTAAGGACATCTGTCTCTTCAAGTCTTGACTACTTTCACCAGTTTAGGAACCACTCTGTCTACAGGGATGCACTCCTTAATGGCATTCTGGTCAACAAAACACAGCCTAGGTGTGTGATAGGCACTGACCTACAGGTTCGCACAAGGAAGAAATCGCCTCATGCTGCATCTCTCAGAACTCATCCGCCTCTTTGTTAATCAACACTGGACTGCATTGCATTTCTTCATCACTCCTTCAACATCCCTACAGGCTACAACCAAAAGTGCCTTAAACGGGAGTATGATCAATACAAGACCAAAAAAAGAAAAGTATACCATATTTAAGGACAATTCTCCAGTGGGAGAAAAAAGAACCAAAACACCATTCAAGAACCGCCCCTCTGCCTGCCCCGCCTCCCAGCTGACTTTAAATAGCTTCTTTCCCATTTCTGCCCCACCCCATTCCAGTCCTCCCTTAAGCAAGACTTTTCAACAAAGACATGATAACATTACATAGTTACAATCATCATTCTCTTTTTTTCTTTAAGATTGTTAGTGACGTCCCCCCCCCTTGCCTTCAGTTCATACTGGGTTATTTTCAAATTCTCTGCATTCTTTTCCTTATAAGGAATATCTCTCCTTGGTCTATCAGCCGCTCTTTTGAAAAAGTTAAATAAACGTCCTGCTGGAGAATTTGGGGAAGACGGGCATCTACCATTCAGCTATATACAGAGCAGACATCTAATGGGCATTATGCAAAGCAGGTTCAGAGTTATATACTTTTTTGTGTGGCTCTTTTTCTAAAGTCAGGTAGCTTATCATTTAAATGTTAAGCCAAACCAGTGACTTCCCTGAGTTCCCTCTTTCTAGGAAGTTCGATTTTTCACTGAAAATTTCTTTTTGTCAGATTCTAAATGTCCTGTGTCTGGCTTTCTCCTAAATGAAGCACACCTGGAGTCACATTTCAAACCTTTTGTGCTACGAAAAACTTTTAATAAACTCAAGACCCGAGACCCTTCAGTAATTTGCACTTGACTCTCACACAAAAAATTCTGCTGTTGCACTTGGCAGTTTCAGCTTCTGGGACAGCTTTTCCTGGTGCCCACACATTCTTGGAATTGTTACCAGCTTCCCAAGGAATTCTTTTCTAATTGGGCCTCTAGGCTTAATTAGCTTCTAGAACGAATTCCACTGGTGTGAAAAGAAGTCTGTCCTTTGGAAGTCTAATGATTGGCTTGACTTTCCGAGGTAGAAGAGGCAAGCTCTTCAACTTAAAAGATTCCAAAGGGCAGCCATCAAAGCGCAAGCAGAGCCTTGGCCCTGTGCATCACGCCTGAAACTGTGGTGGTTGTCAGAAGGCTGACAGGTGGGGGCGGGGCCAGCAGGAGGGCAGGGGGCAGCCAGCTCACTATACCATATAAAGCACTGAGCTATATATAACTCACAGCTTACTTTCTGGATCTAGTACCCTCACACTGCAGACCCAAGCAAGTATCATCTTCCCAGGCAGATCTTAAGGGCTGGATTAAGCCTTGGCCAGTGAGAAAGGAAGCCTCTGAGTGTGTCTGCGCCCCATCACGAAGCCCCGCCTGCGATGTAAAAGTCCCACTACGTCATTTCTTTGATGGAGAGGCTAGGCCCTCTCTGTACACTGACTAGACCCATTACTAAAACCCAGAACCTCGCACCCACTGGAGAGGGCAAAAGGGAAGAAAGCGAAGAAACCCAAGTATGCTCTGCACAAACCTTGACGATGATCCCTCAGGGATTTTCCGCCACCAGTGAAGCCAAGGTTACCTCCAGAGTCCAGTTTCAGCTGCTAGGTTCTCCCAGCTCCCCACCCACCCATCCACCCATCTCCACTCTCAGGGAGGTAAAGGACAGGAGAAAAAGAGAGGAGTGGATGAAATATAAATGAACGTGTGCAGCAGCGGTCAGAGGCGGCATCCAGGGCTCTGGGCCACAGCAGGGCTGCGTGCAGGTGTCCAGCGGGAGGAGGTACTCTCCTCCGGGGCTCTCGGGCCCCTGCGGTGATCCCAGAGTGGCCACGCGGGCGAGAGGTGAGGGAGGGGGTGCAGTGTGAGCGTGCACTTACGTCGGTGGCCTTTTTCTCCGCCAGCTCCAGCTTCTCCTGGGCATCTTTGAGAGCCTCGGAGTATTTGTCCAGTTCATCTTCGGTGCCCTTGAGTTTCTTTTGCAGCGACACCAGCTCATCTTCCAGCTGGGAGTTGGCCAGGGGGTACGGGAAGGGGGGGGTGCAGCAGGCAGCGTGATCCCGCAGGGGAGGGGTGTGGGTGCACAGAACCAGAAGGACAGGGACAGCGGGAGAGAGGGAAGGACAGGGAGAGAGGAAGAGAGAGAGAGAGAGAGAGAGAAAGAGTTAGCCACTCGTGCGCCACCGCGCCGCGCGCCCCGGGTACCTTGGCGGCGGCCTCGTCGGCAGCCAGGAGGCTGTCCTCCGCCTTGTGCAGCTCCTCCAGCACCCGGTCCCGCTCGTCCTCCGACGCCCGCAGCAGCTTCTCCTTGGCCGCGATGTCCTCCTCGAGCTGGGGGCAGCGGCGGGCGGGCGCGGGCG
>NW_007180552.1:13931-14662 GCF_000164805.1 Carlito syrichta
GTCAGACACACAACACACGGGCGCCGGGTCGGCTGGGGCCGGTGGGCTCGGGGCGCCGCCGCGCTGAGTTCAAGGGCGCTGGGGGCCCTCCTCGGTCCCCGAGCCGGAAGCGCTCCGGGGCTCGCCCCGCACCCCCGCCTCCTCCGGGGCAAGCCTCCCCCGCGAGGTTTCTGCGGGCTCGAGGCCACAACTTGGGGGCGCCCTGGTGGCGGGGCTTTCGGGCTGTATGTAGCCTCCATGCCTTCCCACCCAAGTTCTTAGGAGACGACTCACTCCGCCCCTCTCCTCTCCTCCCCAAGTTTAAGGCTCCGTTCTCCCCAAAGGTCCGAAAACTTGGGGCGCTTTAAGCCCTTGGCCCCCTTCCCTCCCTCGCCCTTCCCCCGAACGTCCCCGGGAACCGGCGCCCTCCCCCCCGTCCTGCGAGTAGGCGCCTCCCGGACGGGGACCGGCCTCGCGGGCTCTGGGAGCCCGGGCAGGGACAGACGCGTCTTCCCGGGAACCCCCTTCAGAAGGAGCCCGCGTCTCGCGCCTCTACCCTCCTTCCCGGGCGCGCGCCCGGCGAGGGTGCGGGGCTCCCCGAGAGCTCAGGGCGGGGGCCGCGGGGGGCGCAGACCTGCTTGCTCCGGTCCTCCGCCGCCTTCTTGTCGGCCTCCGCCTGCTCGGCTCGATCCAAGGCGTTCTCCTTGTCGAGCTTGAGCATCTGCATCTTCTTCTTGATGGCGTCCATGGCG
>NW_007180552.1:15752-19366 GCF_000164805.1 Carlito syrichta
AGGGGGGGGAGGGGGGGAACGACAGTTTTTTTTCAGAGCTTCATTGGGAGGGAAAGTGAGGAGGCTGCCTCCAGACCCTGCCTGAGGCCAGCTGAGGCAGGATCCGTGAGGGTCTTGCTAACAGTCCCCACAGAATAATTCACAGCCTGTATTACATGAATACCGAATTTCCCTGGACGGTATCTGAGCAGATTAGGCAGGCCAAACAACTTGTAAGTCTTTCGGAGAATGATCAAGTTCCCCTCCGGGATTTTATCAGGTTTCTTCCACTAATCCGACTGCCCAGGAGGAAAGAAACACTCTGACCTCATGATCAGAACATTAGATCTGTGTGCACAGGGGCTGCGTGGCGCAGAAGGTGACCAGAGACCTTTAATCACCATATGTCACTTCAGCCACTGAGACACTGACAGAGTGCCAGGCCTGTGGGAAATACACAGATGTGTGGACTCCGGGAGCTGACTCTGGCACCTGGAGCTCAGCAGAGCAGGGAAGAATAGGGACTCGGGGGTCAGACCCTGACATCCAAACAGGGCCTGTCCACTTCCTTTGCCATGCAGCCTTAGCCATGTGACAACCTCTGGGAGCCTCCGTTTTCTCATTTATAAAAAGAGGCAACTGAACTAGAGAAACTCCTTGAGAGACCATAGGTGACTGACTTTTTTCACCTGTGCTTAATGTAACCAAGGAATTCACTGAAGTTTCCTGAGATGAGTTAGTGCTACAGACAATTTATTAAACACCCCATTACCTGCTGTATACCAGGCAGGTAGGTACTAGGCTCTGGAATCCCAAACATGAGTAGCACACATCAGTGTCCTTCAGATGTCCAGTGTGGGCAGGGCTATAAGAATTCAGAGGAGGGAGAACTAGAAATGATCAGGTCAGAGCAGATAGTAAAAGCTTCTCTGAAAAGGTGGTTGCTTTTAAACTGATTTTAGAGGAAGAATAGCAGTCAGTTAGAGAGGAGGGCCGTTGTATGAGCCAAGGAAAGAAAAAGGAATGCTTGATGGCAGTTGGACAGTAGGTTTTTGGGGGAGTGAGAGGGACCATGAGACTGGAAAGATAGGTTGGTGGTGAAGGGCCTTGAAATCCAGGCTCAGATATTCAGACCTTATTGTGTGACTTAAAACCATTGATGTCTTTCTTTCCACTCTTCCTCGCCAGGACCCTTTCACCTAGGGCTATTTTAAAAGGTTGAAGCCTGTGGTGTTCACATGTGAAAATGGAGTATGCACAGCTAACTTTTTATGTCCCTTGGTACAGATGGGCTAACATGGCAGGTCCTGAGTTCAGTCATTTCTGTTTCACCCCTGTTGAGATTCTGCCCTGCTCCAGGCCCAACCCAGCTTCATGGACTGCATCCCCCATGACCTTGGATAGGAGGACAAGCAGAACATCATGACATAACTCAAACAACAAATTCTTCTAGTAGACAGGTCTCCTTACAGGGTTGGGCTGGACAGCCATGTGCTGTAGTGTGTATCCCTGCTTCCCAACTGACTGACCATGACTCAAGATCAAATCCAAAGATTAACCAGCGAACTAGTTTTGTGGCCTGTCAGGCAATGATGAACTGGGCCACTTAACGTCTCTCTCACTGCAGTCTGAACTAAGGATCATGAGAAATATGAATCATTACCTGTGGCTGCTGAAGCAGAAGGGCTTTGCAGTGTTGGACTGGGGATGCCACGTATAAGGGTGATTAGGGTTATTCATAGGCATTTGGTCTTTCTTTGCAGTTAGGGTCTTGGTAGGCTTGCACATCCCACCTGGTTAGGTTAGGTGTGGCCATTTGACTTCTTTGGCCAAGGAAATGACAGCAGAAGTGACTTATGGGGGATACTTTCAGAGCTAGCACATGTGTCACCATGTTCATTTTTCAAGATTGTGGCTGCCCTGTCCCTCCTCCCCCAGCTAACCCTTGGTGGATATACAGTGAGAGTAAGATGCAAAACTTTGTTATTTTAGGTCACTGAGATCTGGGGGTTGTTTGTTACTGAAGCATAACCAGCTCCTCCTGTCTAACACACCACAATAGATGTGAATCATCTAAGTCACGAGGAAGCCGAGAAGTCTGGTTATAGAGAAAGAAGTATAAACAAGACATGTCAAAATAAACAGGAGCACCACCCAGAGAAGAGACCAGGAGAATAGAAACACATTTCATTCCAGTGTAGTTATACAACAACCCCCTATAATTCCTGAGGTTACACGGGAGAGTCTGCACTCCTTGAAAGTAAAAAAGTAGACCGAGTCATGATGGCGTGGGAGCCCGCACCACATCCTTGGGCCAAAGGTTTCATGCAAACACGTAGAACATGCTTGGAATTTCCAGGTTTCTCCCATGCTTGGTATGCAGGCATTTCCCAATGAATGTTTGTTGAACGATTTTTTTAAAAAATTGACTATTATCCATGCAAGTAAGTTGGAGAGGGGGTGTCTGGGAAGGTAAGTAACAAAACTAGGTTCAAAAGACCTTGTTTCCATTTAAAATATGGATGCTGTGTTTCATTTCCTGAAGAATGAATATAATTATTGTGATGGGATAGGACGAATGTCTCACATTTATTGAACACCTCTTGTGTGCAAGGCATTTGGGGTTTATGGGGTTAAGGGAAGTGGATAGGAGCTATGGGCCGTCTCCTTTGGGAAAGGTGTCTATGTGAGATGCAGGGGAAAACCCTCTCTTTGGGGGCGTGACTATCGTCCCAAATGGTTTCCTGGGGTGATATCTCAGGTTTTCTGGAAAAGCTTTCATATTAAATGTGTCCCTGTCCCTCCATAAAAGCTCCCCTACTTGTCATACTACATTTTCTAATATTTAGTCACAAAAGAAAGTCAACATGAGCATAGTTTACAAATGTGACACCTTTAACAAGAATGCTCACTTGAATATGTACATCAGGGTTTGCTTGTTTAAAAAACAAAACAAAACAAAACTCGTTACCTGACAGTCACCCCTTGTTTAGCATCAGTGACTCTACCTGTGGACTGTGACTCCCCCAGAGTCAACATTGCTGACTCTAACAGGTAAGGGAAAGTGAAGAATCTATAATTAAACGAAGAGACAACTGCTTCTTCCACTGGGTCTTGGAATGCAGTGTGTTATATTCACGGCTTAGTGTCCCACAGAACAAGACGCTGCATGTTCGCCTTAGACAACTGGGGAGTTTTGTTCCCAAAGGTTGGTGATGCTACCATCAAGGACCCACGGAAAATATGCTCTGCGTCCCAGGGGTGGGGAGGCTGGTATGGAGCTTGGAGTTAGGTCTCTAGGCCATTGTAGATGCCTGCCTTTATTGTTTAGTGGCACACAGCTGGTCCTGCCCCTGCCGAAAGACTCTTGGGTATGCTTGCTACTTGGAGGGTTTGCATGAGAAAAATGACTCTCCTAGTACAAAAAAAGACATAGGAGTCTTCCTGCCTTACATCTTATGGTCTATCTTTCAACAGCAGCAACTGTGTTTAGGTTTTTTTTCTTTTATAAATATTTATTTATTTTATTTTATTTTTGAGTTGGAGTCTCACTCTGTCGCCCAGACTGGAGTGCAGTGGCCGCTCCCGGCCACCGCAGCCTCGGCCTGCTGGGCTCCGGCGATCCTTCCGCCTCA
>NW_007180552.1:19400-36638 GCF_000164805.1 Carlito syrichta
CCTTCCCAAGTAGCCGGAATTACAGGCATGCGCTACCATGCCTGGCTGATTTTTTTTTTTTTTATTGTAGAGATGAGGTCTCGCTGCCCAGGCAGGTCTCAAACCCGCAGGCTCAGGCAATCCACTCACCTCAGCCTCCCAAAGGCGCAGGATTACAGGCTGAGCCGCCGAGCCCGGCTTATTTATTTATTTTAAATATGTGGGATACTGTTCAGGATTAGGTAGAGAAGTGGTCATTTTACAGGTAAACTTTGGATCCTCCTTTGGGCCTCACTTCGCCTGGTTTGAGATCATGTACCCTCGTGTTTAGGTTTAATAAGAATGGTAATATTCCCTTAAAAAGCACTTTCCAGTACCTTACCTCCCCCGTATAACCTCTTATGACAGCATCAGGATGAGTGCTCAGAATTGTCTCTGTAGGTTAGAAAACCAATAGTGACGGCTTCACTAAACCAATAGTGATCCGGGAGGTGGCAGTGCAGGGGCCAGAGCATAGATGTCCTAGCTCCCAGCAAGAATGCTCTTTTCATTCATTTATTCTCCAGTCTGTTTTTATATTCGATTTCATTTCATATTTAAAAGCAACACAATATAAGATGAAGATAAGAGGAGGGGGGCACTAGAGGTCTTTCTACATGTAGAACTAGTGAGGCTGAGGCTGAAGGGGTGTCTTAGCTCATGGGAGCCAGCTCACTACTGCAGCCTGAGCACCTAAACCCACCTACCCACTCTCAGTTGACAAGAGAACCTGGTGAGAACATGGTTAAGCCAACAACACCTTTCCCCCCTCTGGTGTTTATGGCCCAAGATGGGATCATAAGGACATCCTCTTGAAGCTAGAAAGGCAGGTATGTTTAGTTTACTCCCAGTAGCTTGAAGGGAGAATTGGAAGTAATTATGAGAAATCTACACCCACTTCCCTCAAAACCCTTGGGCTGGCAAAGGAAGGAACCACAAATTAATCCAGATAGTGTGTTTTGGGGGAAATGAAGACAAAATCCGGGTGAGGACAGCATTTCATGCCTCCTCAAGCCACGGCCTGTGCAGAAATGGAAGTGTCTGTACAGACTTTGCAATCTAGAGACTTGAGCCAGCCCCAGGGGCCACATTGAAGCTTTGGAATGGTTGTAATCATAACTTTCTGGCAAATACCACATTCTTTTCATATGGAATACCACCTGTTCGTTTTTATATTTTTATACTTGGTTCACCAGTTTCTGCTGATGTCCTTAACAGGAATATATGTGGAAGTGACCTTTGCAGCCTTCTGAGTGGCAAGTGGAGCTCCCTCTTACTTTTCGGACTGTGAAACCCCATGCAAAAAGGCCCATGGAAGCAGACATCCCAAGTGCTTCTTGCTCTACTAAAGTCTCGCTACAACTCATTCAGGCTCCAAGAGGCAGCCGTGTTAGGCAAATTCAAAATTAGGATTTCTAAAATGTTTTTTTCTTTGCCTATGCCATACCCACTGCTGACAGCTTAATTTTCAATGCGGATTATGTGGTTTGGAGACCTATGGGTGGGCCTAGGTTACTGGAAGTAAGCCGTGGACTTCCTTTCTCGGCTGACTAGCAAAGCCTTTTCCCCTAGCACTTTGTCCTGGGACCCTGGGTTCTCTTTACGAGAGCTTGTTTTCTTACTTTAATAAGAAATGCTTCATTTCTTCATTTCTGAGTGTTCCCTCAGCAGAAATGCTTCATCGAGTGTTTTCTCCCAAGGACCGTTCCCACGTCGGTCGGTAACTTCAGCGGAGAAGGGACTCAGACTTTTTTTTTACTGTTTGAGGCAGAAGAAACACTCTGCTCTTTTTCTGAGGTCCTGCTGCTTGCGGAGGGAGCCCCGTCCATCTAGGCTGCTGGCAGCATTCCAGAAGAAGCCGGTATTTTTAGCATGGCCTTCTTCTCTTCCCAGCACCTGCCGTGATCTATAACCCAAGGGGCTACTTAAATGCCAGCGAGATCACTGAGGACAAGGCAGCCTGAGCTAATGTCCTAAAATACCCCCCAAGGGAGGTTTTCTTTTGGGAGCCATTTCATTTCTGCCTCTTCTCTTTTTCTTGTTCTTCCCGAAGCTGTGGGGTTATTACAGATCCCAGCTGAGATGTGTGACATCTGCCCTGGGAAGGGGTTAGGAGAAAAACCACTGTCTCCCTTGTTGCCAGCCAACTGTAACTGTGATGACTCTACCCTGGGCACCCAGTTTCAGTCTTTCCCTTTGTTGTTCATGCCAGAGGGATGCAACAAAAGAATGTCTACCCATGTTTTCCTGGAGCAAGCTTCTCTTTTGATATCCCTGGAAGTATATGACAATGAGAGAAAAAGTCCAGGTGGTGTTTTCGATGGGATAATGGCAGAAAGAATGCAAACCTCTTTCTCCTAGTATTCCAGTTATAATGCCTTGAACTCATTGTCCTCTAAACGTGGTACAAGCTGGAAATAGAAATACCGTATGTTCTCAAGAAGCCTGATACATTTGTGGAGGACAGATGCATCATGGGTCATGAAGGATGAGGGGATTGTCTTAGGTTGTCTCTAATCCTGGAGGTTGACTTCAGCCATACCATCCACAGTATTCCTTGGCATCACTATCAGACGTACAATACTAGTCTAGACCAGTTTGGATGTTCTTAAGTGCCTCTCCCGATTTCCCTGGCTTTTCTAAATTTTTCGTAATGTTACAGAAGGCCTGGTATGAAGCCAAGAGCTTAGTTTAAAGGGAAGTCAATCAAAATTTATATATCAAAATGGGTTTTGTCCCTTTTAAAATGGTCAGTTTTCATTTAGTTGAGTAAAAAAGGTAGGCAGTAAGTCAGACATATGGTGACACAATTTAGTTAAAAATGAAATGTCTCAGCTGGGCTCGGTGGCTCAGCCTGTAATCCCGCGCCTTTGGGAGGCTGAGGTGAGTGGATTGCCTGAGCCCGCGGGTTTGAGACCCGCCTGGGCAGTGAGACCTCATCTCTACAATAAATCAAAAAATCAGCCGGGCGTGGTAGCGCGCGCCTGTAATTCCGGCTACTTGGAAGGCTGAGGCGGAAGGATCACCGGAGCCCAGCAGGTCGAGGCTGCAGGTCGAGGCTGCGGTGGCCGGGAGCAGTCACTGCACTCCAGTCTGGGTGACAGAGTGAGACTCCAACTCAAAAAAAAAAAAAAAATGAAATGTCTGATATATACATAATATTCATTATATATGTGTGTGTGGTTACACACACACACACAAAGATCTAGGAGGTTGCACATCAATCTGACAATGGAATTCACTTCCTCTGGAGCAGAGGAAGGGGAGCTGGGGCCAGACATGGTGGTCAAAAGGGAGTATAACCATAACTTTAAGGTTTAGTTTTTAAGTGGAATATATTTACAAATAATATAATTAAAGTATTAACAATCTATTTTTTCCTTTGTTGTTATTTAAAAATACATTCTTGAGTGTATTACAGAAAATTATCTGAGTCTCTGAAAGGAAGAAAAGTCCACTTTGGCATGTATATAAGCCACAGCCTCACAGCAAGTACAAATTAATTTGGAAACAAAGTGGTCAGTTTCCTTCTGAGCACCCAACTGTCTCAAGTGCCTACTATTTGTCTGGCATACAACTGGGCACCAGAATTTTAAAAGTGAGCAACACAGCTTTCTGACCTTCTATGAGAGCCTTTATTTCTGAGTCACTGTTTGTGGCAAACTCAGATTTCAAACTACCTACTGGAACTATTGTTAGTGCTCTTTTACAAGCCACCCAATAAAATTAGTCTCCTTGCTTTACCATCTTGTTTTTGGACCAAAAGCAATGTGCCCCCAGCTTGATCATTTATTAAATTTTCCATACCTTGTTCCTGATAACTTATGGATGTTTCCAACACTCCAGCCTTCGAATCTTCAAAGGATAAAGATATTCCTCACTAGACAAAGTCAAAAGAATGTGTGGTATAGACTCTAAGGGAAAGGGGCTCAGGATATGGAACTTAAAAATATGTTTGGAAAAAAATACAAATAAGAGAACATAAAATATAGACTGCAGGTTTTTGGATGATGGAATTATGAGTAATTTCAGAAATACTTTCTGTATTTTCCAAGCTTCAAAAATGAGCATGTTTTACTTTTATAATAATACATCACTTGCTTTTGCTTAAAGACTTCTTAATCATCAACAACAATGCTTTAAATGAAAATATGAGGCCTCCCAAGAGGACAGTTTTGAAAAGAACAGTGCTTATAATTCTGAATTACCTGTTAGGTTGCATGCTATATTCTGCATGTTTCTGTCTTCACAGTCACAGACTGTCTGTGTACTTGTTCTAATGCCTCTTCTGGAAGGAATGCCCATTGAGCCAGGACTTCTCCCTACCTGCCTCCTGAAGACTTCCACTGAGTAGTAATGCCAGTCATCATACTAGATAACTCTCACTAGGTGAGGCTTGAACGCGGCAAGAACTTGAATCCAGGTCAGACAGGCACCAGAGTTCACGTCCTTAACCACTAGATCATATCATCCTTCCAGTGCCTAATGGGGTAGACCCACAGCACACGTTTTCTGGGTGAACGATGGTTCCTGAGTGCATCGAAAAGGCGCACCTGCCATGTCTTGTAGTTACAAGTCATTAACAGCAATAGGAAAGCCAGCAGCCTAGATCTTGTCAGAGAAGAGAGAAAGCAAAGGTCACTGTAGCCTGACCTCTGCTCCCTCTCGTCAGCCTTGAAGTTGGAATAAGCACGGTGAGCTCATGGCTGGGAACAATGAGCTTCCTGGGGGTGCGTGGTTAGTGGGGCAGCCATTGCTCGTGTCCTCCTCTCTCCTGGGGAAGCTGGTTTGGCTTGTCACTTCTCAGTCATCAGCCAAATGCCTCCAAGGCATGAGTGCTTGTGGTTGCTCTCTGGATTCCTGGGCTCTTCCATTATAGGGAGCCCAAGGTGCGTTTTCTCCTTGATGTGATCATTTCTTTACCATCTTGTCTTTGGACCAAAAGCAATGTGCCCCCAGCTTGATCATTTATTAAATTTTCCATACCTTGTTCCTGATAACTTATGGATGTTTCCAACACTCCAGCCTTCGAATCTTCAAAGGATAAAGATATTCCTCACTAGACAAAGTCAAGTGCTTGCTGAGCTGGTGGGCCTGGGCACACTAGTAGTGCCAGAGTCAAACAGAAACCCAGTCACTGGGCACACCCGGCCTAGTGCCAGGCCCTGTCACACATAAGCCCTGCCATCCAACCCAGCAACCCAGGGGGGCTCAGTTCAGAGATTACCACGAGATTGCCTTGATTCAGGGTGAAAAGGCCTACTTCAGCTTTGGAGTCATCCAGGCAAGAGTCTGATGAAGGCCCTTAAGCACTTCCGGCCTCAGTTTGTCCTTCTATAGACCAGAGATAAGAATGCATTTCTCATACAATTGTTAGGAGAACCACCATTTCTGCCACATCCGCTCCAACATTCACATATGGAAAAACGATCAGCAAATTGACTCTCGCCTATTTACCCCTTGAAACAAGCAAACTCACTTGTCTTGCTGCCAGTTGTGTCTGCACTATAAGTTATTGATTACCGACGTGGAACATATCCTGTCTTATATTTCATACAAAGAAGTCAAGGATACAAACCTCTGTGTACCTTTTTGGGGAGTTGGAAAGTGTTATTTTAAAAGCATAGGGTTTGAAATTAAATCAACATGATTTTGGCTTTTATGAGCTATGTGACATTAGCCCAGTCACTAAACCTCTCTGAGTCTTGGCTTCGTCATCAGAAAAATGGGGGATAATAATAGTACCCACTTCATCAGGTTGTTATCATCATTGAGCCATTTGATGACTACAAACAGTGATGTCCACCATGTAGAAAAGTCCAATAAATATCATCTTTAGGCCACTGCTTTGCTAAACTCTGGTGTGTCCATATGATTCCTTGAGCTATGGCTGCCACGTTTCTTAGCTTTGGCTCTCTCCCCTACCTTGGGGAGGCAAATCTCCTCTCTCTCTCTAATTTACTTTCTAAGTAAACAATATTTTCCAATCTAAAAAAATACTATCTTTATAATTGTTATAATTTTATCGGAAGTCCAAGGCATGTGCAGATGAGACTGAAACGTGTTTATAGGTGTATATATACAGCATTAGCTCAAGCACGTTATTGTTATCATACCATTTGGTATGATACCATATCATACCATTGTCTTCTTGGCAACAAGTTCTTTTCCAGCCTCACATTCCTCTGAGAGCTATGCTGTCCTTCTGTGACTTGGCTTCCTGATGGCTTTTTTCTTCCAGTCCACTTTGCTGATTTATTTGAACCAGATCTCACTGTATGAAAATGCAAGGGAGAGGGAATCTTGAGTTCCTGCTAGTATTATAGCAGGTGGGCTCTGGTGGCAAGTCAAGATGTGACCCCTGTTTACTGTACCTTTACTTTTTATTGACATGTGCCATATATACAGGGATGTGCATGTATCGTACACACACAGCTAATTGAATTTTCACAAACTCAGCAGACCTGTGTGACCAGCATCCAGATCAGGAATCAGAATATTCCAGAAGCCCCTTGTGTCCCCTTTCACATACTGTCTTCCCTATAGATAACCTCTGTCCTGATCAGTTTTGTTCCTGGTTTTGAACTTTATATAAATCTGGCCCTTGATGTGAAACAGCTCAGTGGCACTTTATTTTTCCCCAAAATCTGCTCTGTGATTAGAGCTCCACTTGTTTTCAATGATTAACTCAGGTCAATAAACTTTTATTCAGTAGTACCTGGGTGTGTAAGGCAATCTGTTGTTTAACTAAAGCAACGGGGCAAGAGAAGTTCATTGTCTTCAGCAAGTGTCTTCTTCAGTGCTCCTCACGTGGGGCTGCCTGCTCGAGCTGTTTCTCCTGGAATGAGGCATGAGTTTCCTGTCCTCTCTTGTCTGGGCTTCCAATCTGTGCTCTAGCCATGAAAGCGACTCTTCCTGGGGAAAAATCCCAACAAAAGCTGACCAGTGTGTCCGATTTCCAATTCCAGAATTCCGGGAGAGAACATTTGACAGGCCTGACTCAGTCCACTCTTGGCCATGTCAACTGCTGTGGGCGGGTTTAGGGACACACAGGTGTTCAAAAGCTGTGGGACACAATGTTGGAAAGAAGGTGTACAGCTGAGAAAGGGGGGAGGGGTGTGGCCTGAAGGTTGGTTGCAAGGATGCTGGTCCGAACTGGCCCTTCTGGCTCTGAGAGTCTAGAATTTCCCTTTCTTCTCAGATGCAGATCCTCTGCCCGATGTCTAAACTGATTATTCACCTTCTGCCCCCAAATTGAACTAAAGTGACAAGATAGCACAGCTCACAGAGGACCCAAGCTGACACCCCCAAACCACCTTCCCCGAGCATTTCTGTCTCCGACACAGCAGATTCCTGGCCACTCAGGAAGGCGGCTCTTTCATCTGGCGCCGAGGATTAGCCACGGTTTTATAGACACACGTGCTCTGCAGTTTCCCCCTCTGAGGGAGGGGCATGTTCTCTCACAGTACAGACTTGGCCCCTGAAAACTAATTTCCTGGATGCAGGGACCACCAACTGTTTATGATGATGATTATAATTGCAGCACATTGGAATGACCTACCCAGGTTCCAAAAGATCCCCCACGAAGGAGTGTTTGCAACAGCATCCTGAATCCTGCACAACATGGTAGCCAGAGCGGAGGGCATCGTGCTGGGGTTGCACTCCGAGCTTTGCTAGGACATGAACAGGGCCAGATGTGGAGGCAGGGAACTGGGCTCAGTTGGCCTTACACGCGTGATCTCATCAAATCCTCACAGTGAATCCAAGAGGGAGACATATTACTTCTCCTGTTTTGATGGACGTGCCCACTGAGGCAGAAAGAGGTTAGGAATAACATGAGTGAAGCCCTCTGTTGTTTATAAAGTGCATTCCTCATTATCATCTCATCCTCACACAACTCCATTTTGCAGATGAGTTTCTTGTGGTTCAGTTTCCAATTTTGCACAGGTTGGAAGTGTCAGAGGTTGGATGCAGACTCAGGACTCTGACTCCCGTTGCCTAAGGCAAGCCTGAAGATGACTATAAGAAGAAGTCAATGGTGATGAACACCTGTAGATGATCCAGGTGAAAGTTTATGGTGTTTCAGAGAAAGTTGAGCTTATATACAGATGGATAGAATTGGGAAAGGATTGAAGGCGGGGGGGGGGGCAGGTGATATTTTAGACTTAGCTCTTATATGGGTAGTAACTGGGTGAACATTATTTGAGAGAGGAGGAGAAATGAACTGGACCCAAAGCCTGTGGAGGGGGTGTGTGTTCGGGAAATAGTGGAGAGTCATTTGATGTATGGGGGAGACTGATGGGCAGAGTGGAAGACGAGACGGGAAGGCCCGGGTGCCTCTCACGTGAGTTGTGGCGATTGTTTCCTTTACAGATTGGGGCAGATGGGTTGGTCACCCACAGGTGGAGGTTTGTGACCTCTGAAGAGTCCCCTGACTGAGTTTCCTCAGCGTCACCGAGTGTGTGTGGTTAGGGACAGGGTGGAGGTAGGGGTTTGGAGTGCCACCTTATTTACAAGTGCTAGGGAGATCCAGTAGCTTTCTAAAAGAAGGAACAATAAAACTTTTATAGACCATGACAGAATCAGATGCTCCACTAAGGTAGAGTTGGAGTGTGTGTGTGTGTGTGTGTGTGCGCGCAAGTGTGTTGTGAAATTTGCAGGTCAGGGAGGGTAGCCGGCCTGAGAGTAACAGCTGAGCATGACCTTTTCTCACCCCATGTTAGTTTCCCACCATGAGCCAGGGCTCATGGAAGGACAGCAGAAGCCTTAGTTTCCTCATCTGCAAAATGGGAGATCATAATACCTATCACCCAGGATTGCTGTGAGAGTCCAATGAGATATGGCAGTGTATTCTGTGACATTACACCCATTGTTATTTTACACTATTATTAACCTTGAACCTTCTCATGGGTGCATACCTTCCCGAGAGAAAAGAAAGACTTTAGGAGTAGGGGCCATGTTGTCTATTTATTTTCATCTTTGACAGCACCCAACAAACTGTTTCAATACACAAGATAGACACATTCTTAGTAAGGGACATTTTCCCATGGCATGAGCCAGTCCCTACATGCACTTTTTTGGAGCCTCATCTTGGGTCCTGAAAGCACAATGCACCAGATCTTAGCACGTTGAAGAAGGCAAGGTGGGTTTCTCACAACCCTTCCGTATTTGTACAACCATTCTGCACTGAACCTCTGTTGTGTGAACTTTATTCCACTGGATCTTCTGCTCTAAAGAAGTAGGTTATTTTATAATCCTGAGCATGAAATGTGTTTAGGTGATGATAAATGAACAGATCACATATTGAAAAAAACCCCCGAGGTTCTTGTCATTCCTGCTGCTCATTAGCAAAAGAAGAGAGTTAATTCCCCTTGACCCTGGCTTGGACAAGACAGGCTTCTTCTTCCTCCTCTTCTTCCTCCTCCTTCTTGAGACACGGTCTCACTCTGATGCCCAGGTTGGAGTGCAATGGTATAATCCTGGTTCACTGCAGCCTTGACCTTCTGGGCTCAGGCGATCTTCCCACCTCAACCTCTTGAGTAGCTGGGACTACAGGCCCATGCCGCCACACTGGCTAATATTTATTTTTTGTAGAGACGAGGTCTTGCTATGTTACCCAGGCTGGGCTCAAGTGATATCCTTCCTCTTGAGTTCTGCATACCTTACACTGTTGGGTGTGGCATAGACAGACTAGTAGTGAACAGCTTTTTTTTTCTTCCTATTATTCTGTAAGCAAGAGGAAAAGCATCTGGCGTAGCTAGGAAGAAGGCTTAATTGTCCAGGCTCAGGTAGGAGGAGGGCTTAATTGTCCCTTAGGAGAAAGGATTAAGGGCTGGGGGCTTGAAGTTTGGAGTGGGAAGAGTTGGGGGGAGACCTTCATTCCCGTGGGTAGCAGAGCCCAGAGTAGGATGGGAGCCTGGATACTTAAGGACCATGGCCCAAGCACTACCCCTTTGGAGCTGACTTCTGTCCTGGGGCTGAGTTTGGCATAGGGGTGATTAGTATGTTTGTGGAGCAGATTGCCATTGAATGGACCCCACAAGCTTGGACCAGGGGACCCAGCAGTGACCATGATGGGCCATAACTAGAGATCTTGCCCCCATTTTCTCATGGGGCAGGAAAGCCCTGTGGAGAAGGCAAGGGAGACACAAAAAATGACCGACATGGGATCGTACACTGAGCTGTTTTTGAGGAATTAGAGCTGTTGATTTAATTCAGAAACATTTCCAGTAGTGATGATTCCTACAGCTCAAGTGAGTTGTACATGTTCGTGCCAGTTCTGTTCACAATGGTGAATATTGTGTAGATAAACTTTTATAGAAAAAAATTCCTCAATACTTGAACATGGGAGAGATGTGGGTGGGAGGGCAGGGCAAGGCTGACACAGAAGCGCTCAGGACCCATCAGCATCATCTTCAGGTGATCACCTTTTCAGGGAGAATTTACTTTTGGGATGAATGCCTGGAAAATTGGAGTCTCTGATATATTTTAAAAACTAGGAGATGCTGCAAAGCCCCAGGTAGTCTCCATAGCGTTAAGAGGGAGTTTGGGTTTGAGCCTGCTGTTTTATATTGTGTGATGCTTTTGTGGTTAGCGTGTCTAGCTTTTGGAGAAGGCAAAGGTATTTATTGGGCATGAGGGCCTTATCTTGGCTACTCAATTTTACTTCCATCTGATTGTCCCCAGAGTTCCTGTGCTAAGTCCTGCTCTGTCAATAAAGTTTCCTGCCTTGACTCCACATTGCAGTCTCACAATCTGGTGTCACTCGCGTCACGTTATTAGCCCAGAAACCCAGGGACTGCTACAGGGAAAACTGAGAAGGTGAGGCTAAGGAGAAGCTGCCCATCACCCCCCGTCCCGGATTTGAGCAGGGAAGGATGGTGTTACAGCCCCATGATCCCATGTCAAGGTGAATGCCAGACTTTTGAGCTGTACATCTTAGAGATGTACCTGGGAGGAGATCTACCAGTGAGAGGGGTGCCTGACTGGGAGGGTCCAGGTGCCAAGTGAGGGGGAAAGGGTGTTACCTAGGGCAGACCAAGGATGCTTTTCCAGGTTGAGGATAATAATCCCATATCGCTACAAACTGATATTTGTTTATTTTTTATTTTTTGAGTCGGAGTCTCATTCTGTCACCCAGGCTGGAGTGCAGTGGCATGCTTATGACCACTGCAGCCTCCGCCTGCTAGGCTCAGGTGATTCTTCTGCTTCAGCCTTCCAAGTAACTGGAATCACAAGCATGCATCACCACACTCGGTTAAATTTTATAATTTTATTGTAGAGATGAGGTCTTGCCAAGTTACTCAGTCTGGTCTCGAACCCCTGAGCTCAGGGAATCCTCTCACCTCCACCTCCCGAAGCTGGGATGACATGCATGAGCCACCGCACCTGGTACAAACTGATATTTGTTGCCTGGCGGTCTTCATTTGGTCAAGGAACTTCCATAGTACCAATCACACAGTTGGTGCTCCATAAATGCTTACTTGTTTGGTGTTGGATTAATTCTTTGGAAGCTAGTGAGCATGACTGTGGGGCCCTGCAGCTGTGGTTCTGCAGACTCTTGGAGTCAGTAGTCCTGAGCTGGCCTTCTGCAGCTGGACCTTCTCAACAGAGAAGAGGTCAAAGCTGAAACCAAGGTTACCATGGCAGGTAAACTCTCACTGAGGTAGGAGAGGAGAAGGGACAGAAAGGTGAGGGAGGAGTTGTGGGAAGGGGCAGAAAAGTAAGGACCAAGTCTGTGAAGGGAGATCGCACACAAGGGCACCCTTGATACCCAGCGGCTGGTTCACTGCTCAAAGGAGACGCTGGTCCTAGGGGCCAACCAGACTGACGACTCACCCCAGGGTCCCTTTAGGCTCTAGGGACTGACCTTACCTGTTTTTTAACCATTTTCTTAGCTTTTCTTGACCATTTTACTTTCTAGACTCTGGTCTCTGTCAGAACCCATCTGTCTCCCTGATCCTCCATCCCAAAGTGGGCAGGAAGCACAGAGAGGTCACATGTGTCCACCTGGCCACCAACGGGTCTCAAAAACAGAAGAATAGCTTTGAGGGCATATCAGAGGTGGAGATAAGCTAGCCTTTCCCCTGATGGTTTAGTTTCTGTCTCCTTGCCTCTCTACTCTGGGGAAGAGGGCTAACAGTACACACCAGCTGGAGCCTTCTCCCAAATCAAAGATGGAGCTGATGTCCGCCCAGTCCTCCCGCCCCATCATCGGCCAGAGGCCTCTTTAACTGTCTCCTCTGCACATCATACTCTGTTCTTGGCTCTTGTATCAGGCTAGAGTGTAGACGCAGGCATGGCAGGGTCCTGCAGCTGCAGTTCTGCAGTCACTCACCCAGGTAGCCTGGCAGCTGGACCTTCTATAGCTTCTGACCTCTCAGCTCCACCTGGGCCTGAGCTCCAGATGCGGACCTCTGACTTGCTTACTATTTCTACACTGATTCCCCTAATCCCCTGAGACTGTGCTTCTCCATCCCATCCCATAGGCCTCGCCTCCCAGTCATCTCTTGCTCTGAAGTCTGCCCATGAGCCTTAGTACCTGTCTTGATAAGAAGCTTCCCTCCCTCTGGTCCAGACCGCCTGACCTGGGTCTGCCTGTGTGGCACTCTGGCTAGCCACAGGACGACCACTAGTTATTCCCAGACCTCCCTTAGGCCAGCCTATCTATCTGGACTCCTAGGATGGCCGGTTCCTGAGACCATCCTTGCCTACCCATCCTGCCTTAATGGGTCCCTCTGGGTCTTGGCCAACATCTGTGTGACCTAGCCCCTGCCCACTAAACCACAGTTGTTTTCATCAGTCCTAAAATCATGACTCCAACAGCCAATGAGTAAGCATTTATGGGACACCGGCTACAGAATGGGTACTATGGGAGTTTCTCAATCAAATGAAGACTGGCAGGCAACAGATGTCAGTTTGTAAAGATATGAGACCAAATGGGGAATTATCTTCATTGATTCTCTTGGAAGAATTCTTTGACCAAATGTTTTAGTTATGTATTGCTGCAAAACAAATCACCTTAAAACTTAGTGGCTTAGAATAATAATAGATATTTATTCCCTCTCACATTTCTCTGGGTCAGGTATGAAGAAGCGGTTCAGCTGGGAACTGTGGCTTGGGATCTCTGATGAGGCTGTAAAGATGTGAGCTGGACTGCAGCTATCGCAAGCCTTATCTGATGTGGAGAGCTTTCCTTCCAAGGTAACACATGCCTGGCATTTGGGTGCTGGATGCTGGGAGAACACCACATTTCTTCTCACTTCTTCCATATTTTATTGGTCACAGTGGTCAGCCCCATTTAGTGTGGTAGGAACAACAAAAAGTCATCCATGATAGAAGGAGAAGATCAGTGGGGCCAACTTGGAGACTCACTACGGGACCAAAGTGCTACTCAGCTTAAAGACCAGGAGGACAATACATTTTTTCTGTTAAAGGTATATTCCTATTTGTTTATTGCTCTATCTGTAATGCTGGAACAGGGCCTAGCATAAAACTGTTGCTAAATAAATGTTTAGAGTGCATGATTGAATAAACAATATACATTGCTTTCAGGACATGCCCTATAGTTTATAAAGCAGTTTTCCAGATTTTATATGATTTGATTCTCACCTCTGTGAGGTATGTAGGGCTAGTATTATGAATGCCACTATACAGAAACGTGAACATCTACTCAGATATGTAAAGCTTTGCCCAGAATTACCCAGCCCCGAATCTGAAACTCTTTCCTTCATATCATGTGATCATGTTGTGACCCTGGTTCATGGGACTCTGTCCACCCTCATTGGCTGTGAGGTGAGTATCTTGCAGTGTAGGGGAAATGACCCTTACGAAGTTGGACCAACTCCCTTTTTATAGGGCATATTCACCGTGAAGTCAGGGACACTCAAGGACCCCATGTGCCTGGGTCCTTCCAGGGAAATTCGTAACTTTTTCTGCCAAGTGAAAACTATCTATGTGTGACTTCAATAACCAAACATTCTAGAAGGTAACCTACAGTTTAACAACATTCACAGTCACTCACAATAGTGTAGCTGAGAGCGTCTTTAAAAGCTTCAGTTAGCCAGACACAGTGGCTCATGCTTATAATCCCAGCAATTTGGAAGGCGGAGGTGAGAGGATTGCCTGAGCCCACGGGTTCAAGACCAACCTGGACAATTTAGCGAGACCTTGTCTTTACGATAAATCAAAAAATTAGCCGGGTATGGTGGTGCATGCCTGTGGTCCCAGCTACTTGGAAGGCTGAGGAGGTAGAATTGCCTAAGCCCAGCAGGTCGAGGCTGTGATGACAGAGTGAGACTCCAACATTAAAAAAAAAAGCTTCGGTAAGTTCTCAGAATAGATGTCATGTATATACTCACAGGAGAAATATCTTCCACGATACCTGAAGTGTTTTGTATTGTGTTTTGTATTGTGTTTTTCAATAGTTACATTTTTTTCAGATTTGTCTTACAGATGGAATATTTTAAACATAACTTAGATCTTCCTTTAGCTAAAGAACTGAGAAAAAAATCAAACTGAAACCAATGGATGAAATTATTTCAAGTTCCAAAAACAAGTTGTAACAAAAGAACTTTCAATGCCATAAGCAGTCATTCATTAAGAAGAATAGGTACATTTTGAAGATAAATAATATACAGCATCTGGACAGTTGATAATCCCATCTCTAGGAAGGGCTCCCCCAGGTGGGAGGAGGCTTCTGCCAGAAGACCCATCTCCCTCTCATCTAGGCCTTGTGAGAACCAGCTCCTAACAGCCTTGGCCCTACAGGGAACCCTAGTGAGCTGGGGCATCTCCAGCAGGCTCATGCCAACCTAGCTCCTCCTGTGACCCATGCTGACTTAGCCTCTCTTGGAGGAGCCAGTTAGGGGATCTTAGGCATGAACAAACAAAAAGAAACATTCTGTGTTTATTTAAAAGAAATGTCTGCTTCTTTCCTCCATGCCTCTACCTTTTTTCAGTTTCAGAAGAATCTTTGTCTCTGGATTAGTCCAGCTGAAGTTATTTTTCTTACCATCTGCATGGGGATTTTTTTCCCCCGTTTTTCCAACAAGAAAATAACCCTTGAGCCAAAGGAACTGTGAAAATGTTTAGTCTCTGGAAAGGCATGCAGACTCTCAGGGCTGCGGAAGGTCTGCAGCTCAACTTCGGAGAGTGTCATTGTGTCGGCTAGAAAAGAACCTCGCTTGCTTTTCCTTTGCACACCCAGTGTCCAACCTCTGCCCCTGCCAGTTAGCAAGAACTGGCCTCTGGAACGTCGTGAGATTTATTGGGGTGGGAAGGGGGACTGGTGGAATGCCACACGCACGGTTATCTGGAGGGGTGGCATGGAGCCAAAGAGTGGATGTGGGCTTGCAGCCTGAAGACGGGCTCTGGTCTCGGTTCCCCTGCTGGGTGACCATGGGAAAGTCATCACCTCTCCTGTTGCCTCTGTCTCCCCTGTTGTAGAAAGAGGTTGTTGAACTGGATGGTGTCTTTTATTTTTTTTGATATGGAGTCTCACTCTGTTGTCCAGGCTGTAGTGCAGGGGCACACTCACAGCCACCACCGCCTTGACCTACTGGGCTCAGGAGATCCTTCCGCCTCAGCCTTCCAAGTAGCTGGAACTACAGGCGCGCGCCACCATGCCTGGCTAATTTTTTTGATTTGTTGTAGAGATGAGGTTTCACCAAGTTGCTCAGGCTGGTCTCGACCCCTGTGCTCAGGCAATCCTCTTGCTTCCACCTCCCAAAGTGCTAGGATTACAGGCATGAGCCACCGCGCCTGGCTGGATGATCTCCTTTGAACACTTAATGCATTACCCTGAAGAACAGAGCGTGAGTTGGGATCAGGGTGATTTATATAATAATGATTTACATGAAAAAGTAATGAAGATGGCCATTTTAGTGTGTTCTTGGGAAGGGGAGTGATACCTGGTTTTTAAAGTGTAGATTCATTTGCAAATGGCATCATTCCAGGTCAATGTGTATCAGGGGTTACTTGTTGTAGAGGAAGAAAGGATTGTAATCATCAAAGCAAGACTGATGAGGACCTGGCTCAAGAGGACAGTGACTAAAGCTATCAAGGCAGGTCAGGAAGCCAGGTGCATAGTGAGGTACCAGGAGACAGTCAAAGGCCAGGGTCAAAGCAAGACAGAGTGAGGAACTGAGCAGTATACATGGCAGCAGCTGCAGTGGCTTGCAGCCAAGGCCCCTCCTGCCCCAGCCCCAGGGCCTTGTCCATGAGTGCTTCGAGCCAGGATGAGGCTCCATACCAGGCAGTTTGCTGATCCAGGAAGAGTCCCCTGGGAGATAAGTGAAGGTGGCTGGAGTATGAACCCATCTGTTTCAGTCAGTTTGGGTTGGTACAACAAGGTCCTATAGATTGGTGGCTTATAAACAACAGAATCTCTCACAGTTCTGAAGACTGGAATCTGAGATCAGATTCAGGTGCCAACATGGTCAGGCCCTGGTGAGGACCCTCTTCCAGGTGGCAGGCTACTGACTCCTGGTTGTATTTTTACATGGCGGAAAGAGAGCTAGCTGGCTCTCTGGCCTCTTTTTTTTTTGAATTGGAGTCTCACTCGGTCACCCGGCCTGGAATGCAGTGGCACGCTCATGGCCACCCCACTGGCAACTTGCTGGGCTCAGGCAATCCTTACACCTCAGCCTTCCAAGTAGCCAGAACTACAGGTGCATTACCACGCCTGGCGTTTTTGATTTATTGTAGAGATGAGGTCTTGCCAAGTTGCCTAGACTGTTCTTGAACCCGTGTGCTCAGGCAATTCCCTCACCTCAGCCTCCCAAAGTGCTGGGATTATAGGCTTGAGCCGCCGAGCCCAACCTGGCCTCTTCTTATGAGGGCACTGATTCTATTCATGAGGGCTCCATCTTTATGACCTAATCACCTCCCGAAGGTCCTTCCCCAAATACATTGGGCATTACAGCTTTAATGTATGCATTTCAGCAGGACATACCACTCAGTTCATTACGCTGTCTGATGATGCTATATGACTGAATATTTATGTGACCAAAATATGCAAAACAATCTATTGAAATTAAAAGACAAAATATGAATTAAAATACATTCATATTAACTTTAAAAATTAGCCGGGCTCGGTGGCTCAGCCTGTAATCCTGCGCCTTTGGGTGGCTGAGGTGAGTGAATGCCTGAGCCTGCGGGTTCGAGACCCGCCTGGGCAGCGAGACCTCATCTCTACAATAAATCAAAAAATCAGCTGGG
>NW_007180552.1:36702-44327 GCF_000164805.1 Carlito syrichta
AGCCCAGCAGGTCGAGGCTGCGATGGCCAGGAGCGGCCACTGCACTCCAGTCTGGGCGACCGAGTGAGACTCCAACTCAAAAAAAAAACACAAAAAACAAAAAACAAACAAAAAAAATTAACATCACTTAGATTAAAATTGTTACTTAACTTACTTTCTTTTGAGGTTTTTCTCTGTCGCCCAGGCTGGAGTGCAATGGCACAATCACAGGTTACCAAAGACTCAACCTCCTGAGTTCAGTAAATCCTTCCACCTCAGTCTCCAGAGTAGCTGGGATTATAGTTGCATATCACCATGCCTGACAAGTTCTGATTTTCTGTAGAGACGAGGTCTCGCTATGTTGCCTAGGCTGGTCTCCAATTTCTGGGTTCAAGCAATCCTCTGGGCTTGGCCTCCCAAGGTGTTGGGATTATAGAAGTATATACTTCTATAATCACTGAGCCCGGCCCTATTTAAACGTTTGAAAATGTAATTTAGTTTTAAAATATATTTTCATATCATTCATAAGCGGGGTCTAAACAATTATCATAATACTACAAGAGCCGGGCTCGGTGGCTCAGCCTGTAATTCCAGCGCTTTGGGAGGCCGAGGTGAGTGGGTTGCCTGAGTCCACAGGTTCGAGACCCGCCTGGGCAACTTGGCGAGACCTCATCTCTACAATAAATCCAAAAAAATTAGCCGGGTGCGGTAGCACGCACCTGTAGTTACAGCTACTTGGAAGGCTGAGGCAGAAGGATCACCGGAGCCCAGCAGGTCGAGGCTGCAGTGGCCGTGAGCATGCCACTGCACTCCAGTCTGGGTGACAGAGTGAGACTCCAACTCAAAAAAAAAAAAAAAAAAAAACAAAAAACACAAGAAAGGGATTGGGAAGCTGCTGGGAGTGGACACACTTTATGAATAACAGTACCTGATCTCAAATCAGGTGAAGTGGGGACCAAAGTAAGACCCAAACTTTACCTGTACAATGACCATTTGTATACCTAACCTGAATCATGTGCCACATCTTAAAATTTAAAAAAAAAAAATTTAAAAATACATTTTTATAAAATAAAATCTATTTATCATTCTGTCTCTTAGAGTCTACCTGTGGCCAACATAGAGAATCAGTATCATGCTTCTTGTATGTTATGGATAGACCTGCAAATACACATATTAAACATGTTATTAATTGTTTAATATTGCAAAATAGGCCAATCGCAGTGGCTCACGCCTATAATCCCAGCATTTTGGGAGGCAGAGGTGAGAGGATTGCCTGAGTCCAGGGGTTCGAGACCAGCCTGGGCAACTTGGTGAGACATTGTCGCCACAATTATTTGCTGAGGTCTGACAATTATGTTTGCGAACTTGCCATTGCACGCATACGTTGGCAGCACTATAAAAATAACTGTATTGGAACACCTTTCCTACTCACCTGATCTGGCCCCCCCAGTGACTTTTTTCTTTACCCAGCGATAAAGGAAATATTGAAGGGAAGACATGGCAGTACTGGGAGACTGCCAGGGGAGAGGGGGATGTGGGATTGGCCGCAGTGGGAAACTGCCAGGGGAGGGGGATATACCTAATCAACAAGAGTACCTGCATAATGAACATTTGTATACCTAACCCTGAATTGTACCCCACATCTTTAAAATTAAACATTTTTTTAAAAAGGAAGACATTTGATGACATTCAGGACATCAAGGGTAACACAACAATGACTCTGATGGCCATTCCAGAAAAAGTTCCAAAATTGCTTTGACGGGTGGATTAGGTGCAGGCATCGGTACATAACTTCCCAAGGAGAGTACTTCAAAGGTAACCGTGGTGATATTCAGCAATGAGGTATGAAGCACTTTTTCTAGGATGAGCTCACGAGCTTCACTGTCAGACCTCATAGGTCTCACATATCACCCACACAAATAAATGAATGTATGAAAGAACATGAGCATCCTCTGTCACTTGGGATCCACAGCTCAGCACTGGCACAGCACAACCAAGAACCCTGACATCCGCTCCCATGAGTTACACCCCTCAGGGCCCGGGGAAACTCTCCTCCACGTCTCTTGCTCAGCATCCATGAAATCAAAAGGAAAGTTTCCTAATGTCATGAAACTTTGAAGGTCATGCTGCTGTCGGCATTGAAGATGGACACCTCCCTTTGGAGATGGGCAGGATTTGAGCAGTGAATACACTTGGATAAAAAGTGTAAACTGATGAATTGAGCATATTTTTCCCTCCATGATCGCATAAATGCAACAGATTCATGCAAAGGGACGTGTCCTTTCCTAGTAGTGCTGAGTGTCTGTTTCTTGTTTCTTTCAATGTTCCAATTTGTAGTTCTAGAGACACTCGAAATTGAATGCAGTATTCACAACAGTTACACATGATGACCAGGGAGTATTTTGCAATTCTTTTTTTGAGTAGGAGTCTTACTCTGTCGCCCAGGTTACAGTGCAGTGGCACGCTCACAGCCACTACAGGCTCGACCTGCTGGGCTCAGGTGACCCTTCTACCTCTGCCTTCCAAGTACCTGGAACTACAGGCATGCACTACCACGCCCGGCTAATTTTTTTATTTATTGTAGAGATGAGGTCTCACCAAGTTGCCCAGGCGAGTCTCGAACCCGCAGGCTCAGGGAATCCACTCACCTCAGCCTCCTAAGACGCGGGATTACAGGCTGAGCCACCGAGTCAGACTAGAATCTGAGTTTTGAAGACATGAATCCTGGTCTCACAGCTTCCTGTTGAGTGACTGGAAGTTCCTTAACAATGCTAAACCTCAGTTTACTCATCTAAAAATGGGGATAGTGATGTTACCCCCTTCGTCTGTTTGTTCTGAGGCTTACTTATTTGTAAAATGTTTGGTACAATGTGAGCTGTTATAGTCACCCCACTATTAATTATTCAACATACAGCCAAACAATCTCCTTGTCCTCACAGTGTTGACATATGGGTAAGCCAGGCGGTGCATGACAGGGCGTTTGCAAGGACATTGCAAGGAGGCATCATTGCTAGGTCAAGTTCTTTTTTAAAATTTAATTAAATTACAGGCTTTTTTTTTTTTTTTTTTTGATAGAGACAGGGTCTCGGCCTCTCAAAGTGTTGAGCCTCCCGGTCCGGTTGTGTTAGGTCAAGTTCTAAACTTAAAAGGAACACTGAGTGTGTGGAAGGTTTGCAAGTCTTTAAGCCGACTGAGAGGGCGGAAGGATTAAGGAATTTATCTAAGCTAAAAGAGTCCTGGAACAAATGAAATATAGATCTTCAGTTGTCCTTCTCCTCCTGGAGGGTGACGCTCTCTGGCAAATATTTCCCGCACTAATGGGGTGGTGGTGACGGCCCTGTCCTGAAGCAGCTCCCTTCAAAAACTGAAGCGCCTGAGCAGGGTGTAACCTGAGACCTCGCTCCAGCGGGCCTGAAATCTCAGCCCAGATAGCACAAGCATTCTGAGCCTTGGCGGGGAGAGGGGTCTGTTCCATGTCTAGGGTGGCTGTGTCCTGCCTATCAGATATGGATGGTGTTCTGCCTCTCTAGCCTGGAAAGAAAAAACTGCACGGGCTCTTATGGACTGGTGTGTTCCTACCTGTCTGTCAATTTCCTTTCCTTGTTTCTTTTTTTTAGAGGCTTTTTAAAGAGCTCTCACTCTGTTGCCCAGGCTGTAGTGTAGTGTGATCATAGGTCTTGAACTGAAGTCTTGAACTCTTGCGCTCAAGCAATCCTGCTGCCTCAGGCTCCTGAGTAGCTGTGACTACAGGCCTGTACCACCACACCTGGCTAATTAAAACACTTTATTTTATTTATTTTTTTTTTAGAGACAAGGGTCTAGTTGTGCTATCTAGGCTGGTCTCAAACTCCTAGCCTCTGGCAATCCTCCTACCTCAGCCTCCTGATTTGCTGGGACTACAGGCATGAGCCACCGCACCTGTGTCCGCTGATTTTATCATCTGCTCTGGCCCTGGGAGGCACCTTGGCTTTTCCTTGCTCTGCGGACCACAATATTTGCTATTCCAGGCCCTGGTAGGCAGCATCTGCAGTCGGTGTTCTATGCCTTCCATGGAGCAACTATTCAACAGGCATTTTGTCAGCTCTGAATAATCGCAGGGCACAGGAAATGTGTGAGAAGAATCTTCGTTCCGGGCTGCTCACGCTCTAGCTGGCTAAAGGTATGGGCTGCAACTCAGCCGTGAGCGTAACCAGTATGTGTTCTTAGAGGCACACTAGTGCTTTGGAGGGCAGGGCAGGGTCTGCAGGGTTAACTGGGCCATTCAAGAAGGGAGTCTTAGTAGTAGGGAGGTTGCCCATTTATCTGTAGTGCTCACATAACCAGCATAGGTGCTGCCACTGGTCACCAGGATTCAGGGTGCAGGTGGAGGTCAGACACTTGCCCAGACTGGTGTGAGCGTGTGATTTTTTTTCCTGCTATACATATATATATTTTTTCCTTTTTTAAAATTTTATTTTAAAGATGTGGGGTACAATTCAAAGTTAGGTATACAGACATTCATTATGCGTGAGTGTGTGATTCTTAGAGCAGCCTGGGATGTTTGCAAACCACTTCTTGTGAACACCCTAGATTTTGGGGCAACTGTTGGCAAAAGCGAAACAATGTGGAACAGCCTCGCCAGCTCACAGATGGGATGGGAGCAAATAGAGCTCTTGCTGGAGCTCAGCTACTGGAATGTGGCTTTGCAATGTGTGCCTCTAGGAGATGTGAGGCTGTATCAGGCAGGGGGCCCAGGTCAAAGGTCTGGCTGACCTGGGGCCAGATTGCAAGGACCACAGTGGGGCTGGAAGTTGCGTGCCCATCTTGGGTGATCTGGAATCTCAGGACAGACCAGAAAGAGCCCCATTTGCAAAGCATCGCAAATGGGAGTGGTGGTATCTCTTAATTATGTTTTGGACTAATTCCTAGGGGACTTGGGATAAGCTCCTTATTGGAAGAGTTTCTTCAACATCATGAGTTAGCCCAACTTTGAGGGTTCGGAAGGGCAGTTATTACTGAAAGGCCAGACCATTTAAGGTGGTTCAAAAGACCTGTCATCAGGTGGGAGTAACTTTGCCTAAATCCTGGGAGAGGCTTATGCAAGGAGGAACTGCAACATGTGTTCCTCATCATTGCCATCAGTATACTTGAGTATAAGAGAGCAAGGCTGGGTGTAGTGGCTCATGCCTGTGATCCCAGCACTTTGGGAGGTTGAGGCAGGAGGTTTGCTTGAGCCCAGGCGCTTGAGAGCAGTCTGGGCGAAATAGTGAGCCCTCCATTTCTATGAAAAAAATTTAAAAAGTTAGCCAGGTGTGGTAGCGATCCCCTGTAGTCCCAGTTACTCAAGAGACTGAGGTGGGAGGACCCCTTGAGGTCAGGAATTTGAGGCTGCAGTAAGCTATGATCATGCCAGTGCACTCCAGAGTGAGACTCTATCTTTATGAGAGAGAGAGAGAGAGAGAGAGAGAAACACCAAGTGTGCAACCATTAAGTACCTACCGTGTGGGGTCCCATGCTGTGTGTTGATCCTTATTGCAATCTTGTAAGCTAAATTTTATTACTTCCTTCATTGTGTAGGTGAAGTAAGTGAAGTTCAGAGATGTTAAGTAACTTCTGGAAAGTCATGCTGCATTGAATTGGAAGGGCTGGGACTCAAATCTAGGTCTGACACTGAAGTCCGTCCTCTCCCTTAGCAACAGCAGCAGCAGAGATGGGGTGGTTTTGGCATAAAGTGTACTTTGTCTGAGTTGAGTGCTGGAGACTCAGGACCAGCTAGGATTCTAGGTTGCAAGCAACAGGAACTGACTAGCTAATTTAAACAGCCAAGGGGGCTATTGGGGAGATGTAGGGGGCTATTTGGGACACTTTCTTTTAGACAGAAAGAGTAAAGGACAGGCAGAGACCTGCCCCACCAAGACTCACATAATGGGAAGTTCCTCTGGGAAACTGTTTGGATGCTGGGAAGCCAGAAGAAATGACAAACATTTGCTGCAAACTCCTAGGAATGGCAGAGGAACAGTTATGATAGGATTGGAACCCCAACAACGAAAACTTCTGGTCAAATGTAGCGAAAGCCCAGTCACTGGTACCTGAGCCTTGGTGCCCTCAATGCTGAGCTCCTGGAAAAACAATTCGCTTACACAGATGTGAACAAACAGGACAGAGCGTCTCCTCCATTTTCTCTTCCTCGTATAACAACCAAACGTAAGTAGCAAGACTTTGTAGTGACTCCCATGTGGCTCTAATGTCAGAACCCACTCATTCTTCCCAGACCTCAAGATGGCCCCCAGGGATCCTGGTCTGTTGGTCTCCGTGTCTCTTTCCCTCTCTCAACACCGGATCAGGGCTGATCTGTGTGAGCAACAGAATACAGAGGATGTGATGATGTGTGACTTCCCGAGTTAGGTCACAGAGACTTTGCAGCTTCTTCTTGGGTCTCCTGGACCAAGGAGTTACGGGGAAAGCCCGTTACCGGGCTGTGAAGCTGGCAGGCAGTCTTCTGGAGAGGAACCCAACTGCTGGCCATGTGAGCAAACCACTGAGTTTTAGGGGTAATGTGCTACATAAAAAAAAAATAACTGGAGCTGGGCTCGGTGGCTCAGCCTGTAATCCTACGCCTTTGGGAGGCTGAGGTGAGTGGATTGCCTGAGCCTGTGGGTTCGAGACCCGCCTGGGCAGCGAGACCTCATCTCTACGATAAATCAAAAAAATTAGCCGGGCATGGTAGCGCACACCTGTAATTCCGGCTACTTGGAAGGCTGAGGCGGAAGGATCGCTGGTGCCCAGCAGGTCGAGGCTGTGGTGACCGGGAATGGCCACTGCACTCCAGTCTGGGTGACAGAGTGAGACTCCAACTCAAAAAAAACAAAACAAAAAAAAACTGGAGGTGAGGAAGATAGGAGGTGATATGCATGAGAGCAATACCACTGGAACAGTGCCTGGACACTGTCCCTCTCAGGGCTGAAGGGGGACTTGCAGCAGGTGTGGACATTTCCTTGGTAACATCTCTGCCAGGTACCCAGACTCTCAGCAGACTCTCTAGAAATCTGTCTTCATTTGTGGTTGTTGTTTGCAAGAGACGATAAATGTCTGGGCTTCCAGGGGCAAAGGTAGGGCAATGGCACGGCCAAGGCCAAGGCAGCTCAGGAGCAGCCTTCCCTCTATGTGAGTGTCTTTCAGGGCCTCTAACTCTGTCTGCCCACAGACTTTCAAGTCATGTGCTTTTCCTTTGTATAAGCCAGAGATGAGCACAATATGGCCCCTGAATCAGCCACCTGCTTTTGTAAATAAAGCTTTATTAGAACTCAGTCATGCCCATTTGTTTGTGCATTGTCTAACACTGTTTTGGTGCTACAGCAGCGGAGCCTGTAGAATTGAGGAGTTGCAACAGATACTGTTCGTGCTCTGCAGAGCCTAAAATATTTACTATCTAATCTTCTAAGAAAAATTTGCTGGCTCTTGGTAGAAACGGTTAAAGCATTGTTGGTTAGTGAAGCTGAGAACCAGAGAGGCAATGCTGACTGTCCACTCTCTGTCCCCAGCTCTACAGAGGACTGAGGTGCACTATGGTTTCTTTCTTTCCTTCTCTTAAGATGAAGGACTTTTCGGTCAGGTGCGGTGGCTCAAGCCTGTAATCCCAGCACTTTGGGAGGCCGAGGCAAGAGGAT